>NW_026453283.1:0-228004 GCF_025200985.1 Drosophila gunungcola
ATAACTTCCAAATTTTGTATTTTATTATTATAATGTGTAATACAAAAAACAATGTGTAATACAAAATGTCGAAAGATTAAGTGAATAAAAAGAAGCAAAATTCCGTTGACTCTGATTTAAAAGTAGTCTTTTCAAATACAGTGTAATTTTTTTTTTTAATTTTGTCTTGGCAAACGCCATTTTAACTGCCAGAATGTTGTTAGTTCCCAAAGTTGAAAATTATGGACCCACTCGACTATAATTATAAAATGTAATTAAGATATCATCACCATTGGGTGCAAAACAGCCGAACGAAAAGGAAGAGGCTGAAATTGTGGCTCCACTTTCTTTTGGGAGCGCACAACAAAAAAGAGTAAACAACATAGTGCGAATGCATCCAGCATAAACAATAACAAAAAGAACGGAAAGCAGCACTCACACAACCACAAAGGAACACTGAAAGAAAACAAAGGCAATATCAAAAGCGTCTTAAAGCGTTAGGGAAGCCTTTCGCACGCATTGTTTTCCAACTCCATTGTTATTGTAATTGTTGTTGCCGCCAACGAAGGATAACAAATGAATAAGAAACTCCACCGAAAAAAAAGTCTAATTTTCTTAAATGTCTTTTTTTTTTGATAAATGAAATAACATTTATTTGTGTTTTACTGAATATTACATTAAATTCAAAAATACTTTAAGAATTTTTTAAAATTATATTATTGGTTATATAGAATCCAATTTGAATAATTGACACCCCAAAAACGACAGTTTTTGAATTTATAGATTCAGATTTAAAACTTTTGAAGTTTGTAAATTAAACCATGCAACGAATTTGGCATCGAATGGAACAGATTATGGTTTTTCCAATAGTTAAATTATATTGAAGAGTTATGAACAATTTGGTATTAAATGTTGACATTTTAGAATCATGTTAAATGTGAAAATGCTTTGCCGTGTAGAAATAGAAATGGTAAAATTTGTGAGGAAAATTGTAAGAGTGTTTTATATACCTTTGCTTCTGTTGTTTTTTCTCCGCTGGCCGTAAAAAATACAAAGTAGAATATGAGACACCCAAAATAAATTGCATAAACGCAAGGGTGTAAAGATAACTTTTTTTCGAAATGGAATCTATTTGTAGATATTGCCTATGCCAACATATTATGCATTTAGATTCTACATTTTTTAACATATACAATTGTAGAGCATAAGATATAAGCACGAAAAAGAAGACAAAGATGGCTATATTAATGCTGACTAATAAGGTTAACTTCCTTACTTACTTTTGCAGCACTACAATAAACTTTTTGGCAGTAAAATTAATGGGTTTTAAAATAACAAAGAAGAAGGCTTAAAACAGAAAGAATGCTCCAATTTTTAGAGTCGGAAAAAATGTGCAATTGTTTGTGGCAAACAATTTGCCAAACAGAACAAAACCGACAAGAAAAATAGAAATAAGACACACTTAGAAAAAAACATGAATTTTCAAGATAAAAAACGCGTTCTAAATTCCATATACAATGCAGTTCGAAAGTATTTTTAAGAAGTTATCAAAAACTTGATTCGATTATTTTGGGCGAGCAAGGTACATAAGTCTCACTTGAATACAATATACTTCCAAATATCCTAGAAATTATATTCCTTTTTTTTCCAGAGTGTGACAGATAGTAAGACATAAGGAGAGGAAGAGGTCGACTGGGACCGGTTTGGCGAAAGACGGTGGTGAGTTTTTCAAAGTTCACCCACCGCACACACACACACCTATCTACCCACCCACCCACTTATCGCTTTTCTTCAACAACCCTCCTCAAATTTTACTGGAGCATAGAGAAGACGCGTGGACGACACAGAATAAGAACAACAACAAATAACAGTACAGTGTACGCTCGATACAGTTTCACTATATATTTGAGCAATATTCAAATATTTGTTTCACAGTTCTTATTTGTATTTTAGACACCAGAAAAAAAGCTTCGGTAATTAATCAAAATATGTATATTAATACAAACTTTGCCTACATATCCAATCCCAAAACTCTTACTCTTTTATAAGAAATGTATTAACGAATTTTAATTGATCTTCTGATCATTGGCATTGCATTTCTAACTTAAATATGTCAATTTTCTCTTATTGATGGTACATGCGTTTAATTTAAAGCATTTCGATCCCACGAAGACGATTTCGAACAAATCAAGTGTCTGTAATCGTGATAATGATTACTTCAACTCAACGGAATCTCCAATACAAATTACCAGAGTTAGTATAACAAATTGGAAGGTGCACTGTAATAGAAGTGACAGCACAGAAGACGATTTCCATTCCAGCACAAATAAAAGCCGCTAAAAGTCGCCAATGGCCGTCTGGGTGGATGGATGGTGGGTGGCAAAGTGGGTGCCTTAGTGGGTGGTGGGTGGGTGGTTAGGTGGCACAAGTGATGCTTTCGCGTATGGCGACAGCCTGGCAGCTTTGACATTTGCATGTGTATTATGCGTGGCCCTCTGGCCATGTGTTTGTATGGGGAGTTTTCGCCAATACACACACACACATAAGGCATCCTAGATTGGAAAATCCTTCAAAGTTCAGAAACAGAACAACAGGCAACAAAATCATCGCCATCGCCAAGTTTGTGCTTCTTTTTGTTCACATTGAGAGCAGGGCATATGGACAGATGGTCAGTAGGACAGACAGCACCCTTGACATTTTCCAATCCAGCTTTTGGCCGCCGTGATTGCAAAGCCATCTGATCCAGATATAGTGATCAATTATTGGCTGAGCTTGATAACGATGGAAATTACCTAAAGCATTGACCAAAATAAATTTAGCCAAATCTCTTCAGCTACTCAAAGTTTCAAAAACCAAATGGTTTAAATAAATGTAATTATTTGGAACCACCATAAGAAAGTTTGCTCTTGGGGTTCTCTTCTTTCTACTACTACTTTTTTGTAGTGTAAATCGTAGTGTAAAGATTAAAACGTAAAAGAAACTTTACATTTAGCAATGCTTCAGAACACATTTTTCCATCTCATAATTATTTTATTTATTTGATGGTAAGGTCAGGTAAATTTATCAAATGTTTTACACAACTCAAGCTTGAGCATTCCTTAAACCATTTTCACGTGAGAGATACAAACGAGATTTACAAGAGAGCTATATATATTTGAGATTTAAAGGTGGGAATTACATTTAGTATAAAATCTATTTTAAGTTATTTATTACAAGCAGAACTCCGCCAAACAGGTCTTTGTGGTTCCGCGAAGATTTATCGGCTCATTCTTTCCGTTTTCTGGATGTCATCGCAGCCGTGGGCTGTGTACCATCCTCCAGCTTTGGAACAGTACAGCCAACTCCAGAGACAGCGACCCAGAAAACTGAGACCGAAAATGAAAATGAAACTGTAACAACACACGTTGCTATGCGCTACTGGCATCCCAACCTGCACATATTCGCTATCCTTCGTCGAGAATCGAGAATCCTCCTTCGCAGTTCAGAGGGCTGCTGCTGCTGTTGCTGTTACTGCTGCGGTTGTCGTCCCCAAAAATAACTAACCCCCGAAGAGCACGGGCCACGCAAGTTTTATGGGGGATAGGAAAAATGAAATGCTTGGACATGGACAGCCGCAGAAACAGCTACACATACCGGCGACGGAAAAATCAACGACTACGGCTGAGTTTTGGACTGGCGGCTCACTGCCTCACTGCGACTCCCAGTTTCCCATTTCCACCCCCGAAAATTGCCACCCACCTTGCATACACGCAGGAAAATGATGATCCAATCTTGCGACCGACCATAGCCACGTGCGTTTTATTTCCAAATTACCATTTTCGATGGCCGAATGCATATATGAATTTACTAAAGACAGCTGGAAGACATTAGTGAAATACATAAATGATTTAAGGATTTTTCGAAAATGTTATGGGTTAATAACTCAAAATGTCAAGTGAAATGACCGCAGTTCAAATCGCAAAATCCATTAAAAATTTGGTATGATCTTAGAAAAAATTGGTTTTGGATCTGGGTAAATTTAAAAAAAGACTTCCTCCCTTATTATAAAATATTAGTAAATATAAGTCCAAATTTTGTATGCTCGATTTAAAATGGATGACATTTGTTTTGTGTACTTCTAAATATTTAAAAACAATTTATTTTGAAATATTTTTAAGATATTATTTTGACCAATTCCATGATATTTATTTCTGTGCAATGTTATGGCATTGCTAGTGGCAAACGAAAGCGACATCATCAAATTTTTTCTCTATTTTTAGCACTTTTTGTTTTTTTTTTTTTTAATTTACCCCCGTCTGTCTTCGGTATTTGTTTTCCTTTTTTTTTGTATTGCTGTTTCATTCTGTTAAACGATATTTTCAATTTGAAAAATCATTTACACTTGCAGCAGTTCGGAGCACTTAAATTCAACGATGGGGATGACTTTTTATAAAATCGCTATCATCGGAAAAAGGGGGGTTGGTCGTCCTCAACGAGGTTTTAAACTTTTCAAGATGCCTTTGCTTCTAATTCGGGGATGACGTTTACCTATTATTTTATCACAGACTGACAAAAAAAAGTTAATCAAAACACTATTCCACAAATAAGTTAAAGTATAATAAAGTGTCAAATTACTAAATAATAATTGCTGATTAAGGGAAAAATATTTTCGAAATAACATAGCTTTAGATAAATACAAATATTCCCGTCTTACTTAAAAATTTGTTTTTCATTTCATTTTAATTAAATATTTTGTGTTATCCTGTGATTTGATACACTATAATTTAATTAAATTATCTTAAACTTGGTTTTAGATAAATTAAATTTTATCAAACTGCTGTGATTTATTTCCCACTAAAATGTTTTCATATGCTCACCATCCCTTTCAATTAATTTGGCTAATCGGCGTCTTTTTCTTTTCATTATATAATAGATTAAAGAGAATTATTTGAAATGAGGTTCGCCCCATCCCCTTCAGCTGTCAAACTGTGAACTACATTTCTAGTTTCGTTTCTTTTTGTGTGTTTATTATGCTGTGTCTACAATTTGGCAAAATTACAAATTAAACAGTAAAATCAGCAGTGTGTGTGTGTGTGACAGAATGGAGGAACAAGAGTAAATATACATATGTATATAGATCAGTGTGTTCCAGATGGAAGATGAGTGCATACACAAAAAAAAAAAAATATAGTGACATTCTGAGACAATTCAGTAGTATTTTTTTTTAAATTATTTTAAATATGCAAAAGGTCTCGAGGTTTTGAAGACACAAAATAATGGAGTCATTTTATCACCATATTTTTACTTAATAAATATTTCACAACCCAAAACTTTCAAAAATTTTAGTTTTAACAATTATAAAATAATATTATTTCATAATATAATGCTAATGATAAAAAACCAAATAAAACAAATTAATTGTTGTCAAAAGTTAAACAAAAAATGGTTTTATATTAACTTGATAAGATTAAAATTATATTTGAAAATAAGAAAATTTAAAATTTGTAATTATTTTGACATTGTTTAGTGTACGTTTCGAAATCTTGAATTTATTTACATAGCTCATATTGCTTTAAAAAAAATAGTTTTCTGTGCAAAATTGTATAGGGTTTCATAATATTTTTTTCTTCGCTAGAGTACAAAAAAATGTGCAGAAAATTCATACCGCAATTTGTTGTTGCCAGCGCGACGCTGGCTGCAGGCGGGCGTCGCTGCTGACGCCGCTGCTTCTTTGGCTGCTGCGGTCGAACAAAAAGTTGGCAACTTTTGATGTTGGTTTTCGGTTGGTTTTAATTTTTCTTGGCTTCGGTTAACGCTTTTCTCCGATTCCCCGCTTCTTTATATATATTTTATGGTTTTTACTTCACGCTGCTTTGCTTATGTTGCACTTTTAAACAAAAATTCCAAACATGAAAAAAATTGAGGGAAAAAAAACGTTTTACGGTTGGCTTCATTAACAATATTGTTTGTTGTTGTTTTCTCTTAACACTTTCTCGCCCGCGAAAGGCAAATGAGATGGAGATAGACAGATAGATAGATAGGTAGAAAGAGAGAGTGAGAGCCACTAAATTGCCGAGTTTCCCTAGAATTTGGTCTTGTATATTTCCGTAGTTATATTTCCGTAGTATCACGTTCATAATTATGTGCTTCCCTTAACCCTTAGATAGATTTACTTTTTTAATTAAAATTTTTTTATTTTCCTTTCTTTATTTTAGCTTAAACAAAAAAACGTGTCTTATTTTTTTTTTTAATCAATTTAGGCAATGTTATCAAATTTATTTAGGTTAATCAAGGGTTAAGATATTCACCAAGCGGAAAATCTGTTATCTAGCCACTTTGAATTTAAGCACTTTCAAGGAAATAAAGCACAACTGTCACTGCAAATGGGCTTCCACTCAAGTCCACAGTGACTTTATGGTCCTATATAAGACCATTTTTTATTCAACATTTAATGTCCCTATAAAAGCTCGGTTCTCTTGTATTACTCGCAGAATTAATTCAGTTTCTTTACCCTCTGGTAACAAAAATCCAATCCTCTTTTTAGAGCCCCAAAAATTGCCATAGTTTGCATTAATCAATAAAATTTAAATTAAATTTAAAAACGACTTTTCAAGAGATTTTCTGAACGTTATTTTAAAGTTTGCATTAAATTTGGGACACTCCTGTTCAGGATGCTGCTAATTAGGAATATACTGGCTGCTCTTAATCTCGCTTACATCATCTTTGTGCGACGGTAGTCGAGTACCGAGTATCGGGGTATCGAATACCGGCTAACGCGTACCGTTAGGCAGCTGCATTTAATGAGGCTGAACTTTAACACAGCTGCAGCAAAACTGAAGCAATTATGCACAGAGAAAAAAAAACGACATACATAAGTCAGATTGACATAAATATAAAATTTTTTTAAATAATTTGTAATAATTCCTAAGATGAATTCTACATTTGTTCACGTTTAATTGTATGATAGGCTAAGTGCTGATTAATCAAAAGCTTAGGTGCGAATCCCACTGCTGTTCAATGAAATTTTGTTATAAAATTTGAATTTTTCATTTATAATTGTTTTTAAACTTTATATGTTAAACTTTATGGATTTAACATTTTTTAAAGCTGCTTACGAAGACTTGGGTTTCAAAATACTTCGCTGGTCAATGAATTTTTGGATTTTTACATTTAGGTGCACTTAAATTTTCCTATTAAATTAAACTCCAGTGAACTGGGTTAAAGTGTTATCCTTAGCCCAACTTGAGAATCTGTCGCCGCCGTTTTTCTTTCTGTGTAGCGCCGACGGCCTTGGCGGCTAATTACCGGCGACCGGTAATGCGGGCGCTGCGCCGTCGACGCTGCGTGGGCGTCAAAGTCGCAGCCGCAGTGGCAGAAGCCTTAATCCCGCTCGAACGGATTAAGTGTTAAGTCAATGATGCTAAAGGAAAAGGGGATTCAGGTGTGCGAGCGGATCAATAAATGGAAATCGCTACTGGCTCTCTTTCGCTCTTTCTTTCTTTCTCTCCCTGCTTCTTCTTCTTCTTCGCCTTTCTGTTTACACTTATTTACCATTCAGTTTTTGCTGTTTTTCCAATTTACACACACCAACAGACACGCACACACACTGTACATAGAAGGAACAACCACTAAAGAACCGTTAGTCCATCAGCATCCAAAGAAATTCGAAATGTCTCGACGTCTCTGCCGGCGTCGCTGTCGACGTCGGCGTCCCCATGTTGTTCTTGTTCTTGTACTTCTTTTCCCATTAAATTAACACACGATTTTGTTTACGTCTTGTGCCGCAATTTAAGTAGTACTACTATTTCTTTCGACTGTCATCACTCGTATTCGGGTTTTTATCGTTTGTTGTAAGCGTAAATTCTCGCTGCATAATATATTTTCGTTTGTTTTATTTATGCACCGTGCAATTTGCGGCTCCTTCTCGCTGTTGTTGTTGTTTCTTGCGGGAGACGCGCACGCAGCGTCGTCAATGGTAATGGAGAAAGGTAACAGAGTAAAGAGAAAGCGTCCGCTCATCCACTCTCCCGTCGACCGCGCGCGAGGCGAGCTTTTTGGCAATTGACTTTACGGGTTGAATTTCTTTCGTTTCGAGGGCAGCTTTTCGCGGCGGCAGCGACGCAGGCAGCGCTGCGGCGTAACGCCGACTGTCAGTGTGACCAAGTGGGGAGCGAAAGTAGTCTACACGCGGGGATAATACAATGTCTCCACTAGTGAGTAGATTGGGGGGCTGGCGTAAAACTGAAAACGATGAAAAAATTAAAAATTTACTTTTGTATGCTGGGTTAAGGTGCACAATTGTTTGAACTATGAAATCGTAAGGCAAATTGGTTTCAGGGGACGGCATCCGGCAGACTTGCGGGAAAATTCCAATATCTCTACTGGTCAAATAAGTGTAAGTTCGGCGCGAAATTTAAAACAAAAAGAGACATATCAATAAAGAGTGACATAAAGTTAAGTGGCCTTTTCCGTTTTTAGCAAAATGCTGCATTTTAACTTCCCAATGATTAATGCACCAATAGTTCTAATAATAATAAGTCTTTTTATTTTTTTGTTGCCTCACTACTCTTTTTTAAAGCGTGGAGAATAGCTTTATTTTGAAAAATAAAACTCTTATAGTAAGCTAATGTTGAAGGTAGGGAACGGTGTGGCAGCGATATAGTTTGTATAAAATGGAATGTCTTCACTGGAGATGGAGGTTTGACTTGGCGCTAAATTCAAACAGTTGTAAATGGGGAAAAAAATAGTTTAATGTTTTCTTGTGGGATAGCGTGATAAAGGGATCGTGCTCGTTTCCATGGGAACTTATAAAGATTTTTGGAAACTCCTATAAGTGGCCTGAAGATGAACAAGTTTTGAAGGCAATTGTTCTTGGCAAAGTAAGACCGTGCAATTGACCGAACATTATAATGAAAACATTAAAAGTAAGATTAAATTACGTAGAATTTGGCGTGGTTTACTTAACGAGCTTACTGAACTACTTAAAGCTGGACGACAAAAGCATATCACACGTCTAGACATAGGGGTTCCAATTGCTGCCATCCTCGGGCAGCAGGTTGTTGGTGATCAGCAGGATGACGTCGATGATCCACCAGACGCCCACGCCGCCCATGGTGAGCAGTTTGCCGACGGCAGTGCCCGTTTGCCCCAGGCAGAAGCGATCCATGCCGAGGAATCCGAGGAGCATGCTGTAGATCAGGGTGGTCACGAAGTAGTGATCCGTGTAACGGACACAGGGCACTCCGTCGCGCAGGAAGGTGCGATTGCCGTAGCAGTCGATGTCCGCGAAAACGGTGCACACCACCTTGGCGTGCTCCACATCCTCGTAGGTGGATCCTCCGAACTTGAGGCAGCCGTGATCCTTTTCCCGCTGTGCGGTGGCATTTTCCCGGTGATCGACGGGATCCTTGCAGTCCAGGAAGTCGCGCGGCAGGAACGAGCACATTACGTTCGGTCCAAGCGGGTAAAAGGCCGAGTTTGCAGCTCCGCCGCCGGAACCGGAGGATGATGACGAGGAGGATGAGGGTCCCATTCCGGAGCTAAGCTGCGCCTGCACGGGCACCACCGATTGCACCGCCGTGCCGGAAACCACCGTCTGCGGCTGCTCCTTGTCGCTCCGTGCCTGGATAGCCCGGGCTGATTGGTGGTTGGTGGCCACCAGGAACGCAAAAACTCCGCAGAAAATCCGCATCTTTGCGATTTCTTGATCAAAATATTGCCGGTCAGTGTGACCACACCCTGGCTGTGTTAACAGAGCTCTGTTATCTTCGATTGCGAATAGGCTACTATCGATAGTTCTTGTTTACTAGTTCGTTTGTAGCTCTGGTTACAATATATTTAAACTCAAAATTTCGAATAATTGATTTTAATAAATATTTTATATTAGATATTATATAAAAGAAAATGAAACATTGTTTTTTGCAATTAGATCCAAAATATATATTTTGTTCTTTAATTCTCTTACAAATTGTCTCGACTGAACAATATTGGGAAAAAAAATTAAATTTGGCATAAATTACACCCTGCAAAAAATTATATTTTTGTCGCGTCTGAAATTCATGTATTTTTGTTTAATTCTAAGAACTTACTGGATAGATTAAGCTCATTTCTTTATTATTAGTAGATAGAATTCGGATCAAATTCAACAGAATAAATTAAACATAATAAAAACGCACTTATTCACACATCTATTTATTGTTTCTAAAAGCCCTGCAATAGCCTATATATTTTTGTACACTTTTATAATAAATTTAATTGCAAGATATTAAAATTATATCTTGTGTTGGGCTTTTGAATAATTAAAATTAAATATTATTTTTATAATAGAAATTTAGATGCAGGAAATGCCTAGGCCACATTTTTATCCAGTTATAAAATTAAGAAAAATAGGTGACACAGCTAATTTTTCGTACATACATTTAGAACACAGATGATTAGCAATTAATAATTATAAATTTCTGGCTAGCTGATAATGATAATTGAAATGAATTATTAACCCATTACCGATCACGCGCGCATCTCTACTTTCGATAGGCGATACTTTCCTCGCATCGGTGTGCACACACTGGCCGCGTAATCAACGGGCGCCAACCATTTTTTTTTCCGAACAGAACAGAACAAAAACAAGAGAACATAGAGGCATAAAGAGCGTTCTCCGTCCACTTTTCACTGGCAGTTCAAAAACAACAACGGAACAGAGAACGCAGAATATCCGACGCGTCATTTCCCCCAATTTATTCAAGTGATTTGTGATTTGTGAACTGTTGAATTTTGCTGTGTCAGCGGCGTTGGGAATTTGCAGAGCGAAGAAAATGAAACTTCTGCTCCTGGTGGCCACCGCGTGCTCCGTGGTGGCCCAGTCCTCCAGTGAGCCATCGATGCTCTCGGATGAGTTCATCGAGGTGGTGCGCAGCAAGGCAAAAACCTGGCAGGTAAAAGCGGCAACATTTCTTTGTTTTCCTTTGTTTTTCCTGCTGACGTGACAAGAAAATTACATTTTCCGTGCTCTTTCCGCCAGGTGGGACGTAATTTCGATAAATCCGTGACGGAGGATCACATTCGTCGCCTGATGGGCGTCCATCCGGATGCACACAAGTTCGCACTGCCCGAAAAGCGAGAGGTTTTGGGGGACTTGTACCAGGGAGTTGAAGGTGATATACCGGAGGAGTTCGATTCGCGGACGGCGTGGCCAAACTGCCCCACAATTGGCGAGATTCGCGACCAGGGATCCTGCGGCTCCTGCTGGGCCTTCGGCGCCGTGGAAGCCATGTCCGATCGGGTACGTACACTGTACATATTGTCTACAAATACATATTGCTTATCTTATCGATATTGTGGGGACTACGATGACCCACCTTCTCTTTGTTTAACCTGCTGATTTCACACCGATTTCTCCAACCGATTTCGCAATGCAGGTGTGCATCCATTCCGGCGGCAAGTTGAACTTCCACTTCTCGGCCGATGATCTGGTGTCCTGCTGCCACACCTGCGGCTTTGGCTGCAACGGCGGATTCCCCGGCGCCGCCTGGAGCTACTGGACCCGCAAAGGCATCGTTAGCGGCGGACCCTACGGATCCAACCAGGTTGGTGGAGTTCTCCTATTTATGTTCATTAATATCCCCTTAAAAATCTGGCTTAGAACTATGGCAGAATCCTTTTTCCATTTTTTCCGACAATTTTAGAAAAACAACTTTTTGAAAAGTTGTCTTTGCAGATTTTTTTTTTGCTGTATGTCTCAGTTTTGAAATCTCTACTTAATATCATTTCACAATTATCTGATAAATTAAATAACAAATGCAAAACGATAATTTCTTCAAATTTTGAATTTCGAATGTTCCGAAATTTGAATTTTTTTCGACAACCTCGTTTAAATTTGCGTTGAAAAATATAATTTTTAATAATGTAAAATTCATTATAAAAATGAGATTTTGTATGATGACTTTTAGGTACTTTAGGTACTACTTTTTTTGATTAATTTCTACGCAAAAATGGTTTTAGAGCAACTTTAGTAAGTTCTTTGTTTACTAGAAGTTGGCAACGATGTTTACGACGCCATATAGCACTTTTATACTAAAGATATCGCTGGAAAACGGCTTGACATTTATCTCTACTTATGTACATATGTAAATGTATACTTATAGGTATATTTTTTTGGATGCACTCCAGTTTGCAAACGAATCTTTGAATGTTCTCTTTCAAATATTTCTTACTAATTTATTATACCACAAACTAGGGTTACTTTCAACTAGTTTCTTTAGCTTTATTTATACATTACAACATAGTAACATTTCTTTGTTTGCATGCCGAAGTAATCTTTCAGTTTAGGAGTTGTTATTGGCAAGCATTCTAGTGAATGCAGTATATGGAATTTGCTGATAGCTGCAAAAAGCAGAGACATCGTCGTAAGGGACAAAAGCTTATTTTCAAAGAAAAAGGGCTATACTAAGCTTTTCAATAAATATGCATTAGAGATTTTTAACAGCATGAGCTGGAAATAATAAAAAAAAATCATTTTAAAAGTAACATTTTGGTTTTTAGATATTTCTGCTTATGTCTTTATATCTAATATACATTTTTCGTTGCAGGGCTGCCGTCCTTACGAGATTTCGCCGTGTGAGCACCACGTGAATGGAACTCGACCGCCGTGCGCCCAGGGCGGTGGAACGCCCAAGTGCCAGCATGTGTGCCAGAGCAGCTACACGGTGGATTACGCCAAGGACAAGCACTTCGGCTCCAAGTCATACTCGGTGCGCCGCAATGTGCGCGATATCCAGGTGGAGATCATGACCAACGGACCGGTTGAGGGGGCGTTCACCGTCTATGAGGATCTCATTCTGTACAAGGAGGGCGTCTATCAGCACGCTCATGGCAAGGAGCTGGGCGGTCATGCCATCCGCATTCTGGGCTGGGGCGTGTATGGCGACGAGAAGATCCCGTACTGGCTCATTGGCAACTCGTGGAACACCGACTGGGGCGATCACGGCTTCTTCCGCATCCTGCGTGGCCAGGATCACTGCGGCATCGAGAGCTCCATTTCGGCGGGTCTGCCCAAAGTGTAGATATATCTGTATTCCGGCTATACGCTGATATCAACCCTGTATTTTCTATCGCCCCCTCTTTATTTCCATTCCAAATCGTAAATGACGTTTGTAGTTAATGTAAACAATTAAACCTGATTGAAAATAAAGTATTGTATATGACTATGGAACTGATCTTCGGCTTACTGAACTCTATACAGTGTTACTTCTATAACTCGAAAGCTAATGCAAATCAAAAGTTAGAAGAAAGAGGTTTTGTAAAATGCTAAGGATTGAAAAAGATTAACTAAATTAAATCAATTTGTAAAATAGTGTAGCAATTTTTGTTTTAGTAGAGACATTGATTTCAGGAGTGAGAAATTATTAAACTTTTTATTTAAAAATGTTTAATAATAAGTGATTCTATTAAAAAAAAGATTAAGACTTTAAAAACAATACATATATTTTGGCATTGGCGTCAAATAACAACCAGGGGGATTTTTTATAATTATTATAAACACTTAATTGTAATTGCCAAGTTCGAGATGAAGAAGTTGGTCTGTAGTGTTTTGTACTGCTTGTGATAATCATAACTTTGTGAGCTGATCCATTCGCCTGTCTATACTATGTACATATATAGATTAGCTGCCAATCATCCGAGTGCATTCTATTCAACAGTTTGCTAGCTGTTCGTTTTGCGAGTGGAAATATGATTAGCATCCCATTTGATAAATGTACATTAGTACAGTTTGCTCGAGTTTGTCATCTGGGGCAATTTTGTGAATCATTAACATAATAACAAATTTTTGTAGGGAAATGTTTTGATAGATCTGAAATAAAAAGTAGTTTGTTGACTTCCAAACCTGTTCTATTAATTTTTTTTTAGTGAAGACCAACTTCAGCTTTTGAGCTGCCCACAATTTTGAGTAACAAATGCCATTTTCCCCTGGTAACCATTTCGCCGCCCATTAATTCAATACACAAATCACTTATTCACATAGCATGTTTTATTTATTTTTCTCATTTGCAACATCAAATAGAACATTTGTTTTTTTTTTTTTTTTATCTTTTCATGAACCGTTTTATTTTCGATTTTTCTGTGAAATTATTAACTGGTTTAGCCATATCATTCGCTGAAACTCGATCTTTTTCTTACAAACAGCTTACATCGAAAAATATTTGTTACTGCCATATTTTATTTTGTTATTTGTCATAGTCCAATTTCAATCATTGGCTAAAAAATCTCTTGTTTTTGGGTATGTATATATTATATATGTATGTATATATATATATATTCATTTCCCTTGGATCAACTATCTTTAATTCCTCGGTTTGTCATTCATGCTTGCTTGCTTGAATTTTTGTTGTTTAGGATTTTGTAAATAGATTGCATTTGGCTTGCTCCGCGTTTTTTGTTCTTTATCTGCTTGTAGATTTTGTTGTCAATAAATAATTACATTTTTAGTTCGCCTCGTTCTCTTTATAAGTGTTTACATTCTGAATTCGTATTTGTTATTCCTGGACTTTTGCACTTAACAATTAAAATACATAACCCAACGGACATATATTTACTTATGTACGTAACAATTGCATTTAGTATGTTAAACCATTTCATTGTTTGAAATTTGTTGTTCTTTAATTATATTCTCGGTATTTAGACATCATCATCGCGTGTGTTAAGGGCATTAGCTTATCATCTAAATGGTGGGTTCTCAAACTATCAACACATTTTGCTAAACGCTTTATTGGCTTAGGGAGTTCTTATTCTGGTGGAAAGTTGAGATATTGAAAGTAGAATTCTACAATCCAATTCTCAATCCCAATTGTACAATTCACCAATCGATATTACATTTTGGAAGAACAAAGAACAATCACTTATTTGCCATTGTGTGCACTTTTAAACGTGTTTCCCAAAATTAATTTTTTGATTGTGAAATATATTTATAGAGAAGTGCACTGTAGAGTTTGCAATAAATTCATAAGGTTTGCTCCAAAATAATTCCAATCTTTCAATCGAGAGATGTTAATAATTTTAAATTAAAAAAAGAAGCTATAATTTACTATTTGAGAATTTGCTAATTTTGAGAAATTTGTTCAGGTACGAATAAATCTATCGTTTTGAAAGGAAATCGGCATAGAGGAAAAGGACATATAGAAAAGTTATTTACCTGCTAAATAGACAGACATCAACCCTTCGACTCTATGAGTATCTGGTGTTATTATTTACTAGGACATGCCTTTAACTTTTATACCTCATGCTTTTGAACCAACTGGCTATGTACTAAAAAATAGGATAAACTCTTCATGGGTAGAGATTCATCTTACAATCTAGTAGACTTTCTTCCATCAGTTTTAAGTTTGATACTCGCTACACAAAATTAAGGGGAGTTAAAAGTCGACTTAAGTGGAGGAGAGAGGAACGTATAGCCGGACAATACTTTGATCGGAACACTTTTGCAGTTTAACTAGCTGCTTCTTCAAAAGTCCTTAATGTAGTTGCGCTAGATAAATATACAGTATATGGTCTAGGTTATATCATTACATACAATTACTCTGTTCTCTTAACAACTATCGGTTTAAACTCTTCAATTTGCGTTTATTATTCAATTTATAGGAAGTATCTTACGCTCGATCATCGTGAACTACTCGACAGTTAACTAATTTTGTCTTAGGTAGACCGACCTTTTCAGATCAAACATATATATCGTGTATTTCGCTCTCTTAAAGTTCCTTTTTTGTACCCTCATCTGAGATTTCTTTAGGTTCCCAAGTTGTGTGAGAGTTTTTAGTTAACTTGTGTGGACAGCACATATGTATGTAACTGGGTTAAGCAGACATATTGGTATATATATATATATATATAGTACTTTATGGGTCAGATTCCATGCCCGTTGCATCTTTTCAGGTCGCCATGAGTTGTTTGTTTAGGTTTCTAGCACGAGGAGTTTTCGGCTTGATCTCATCTCGAACTCAACTTTGGTTTCGGTTTTGGTTTTGGTATCACATAATCGGGTTTTACGTTTACACAATATCCAATAGTTTCTATAATTTTAACTTCTTTTAACTTTTTTCGACAGTTTTTTTTTTTTTTTTTTTTGCCAAATAACAAATTTTGTAGAGATATATATATACATATATATTTTTCTGGTTTCTTTTTAAATTAACTTTTGGTAGCGAAATACTATCACAATTATGGAGATTTTAAATTTCTGGGGCCAGGTAAGAGATTGTTTTCATTTTCATGACGTTTCCTTTTTCGTAAATTTTACACGCACAAATATAGTTATATATTTTAAGGTTTGAATTGTTTGGTTTTACGGAAGCCGTTAAGTTATACTTTTTGTGAGAGTTTGTAGTGGTTGTTTGTCAAGAAATGCATTAAATTTGCCTTTTGATTTTGCAACGCTTTCCTCGCACGTCTTCCTTGTCTTAGTTTTCATCTTAATTCATCGGGAGATCTTCGGTTTCATTAGGTTGTCCTTCAGATGTTATACCGCACTTGGTTTGTTGAACTTTGTTCGCTTGCATATGTTAAACGGTTCTATATTTTGAATATATCCTTGTATATATCTTTTCATAATTGTATTTGGTAGATAGCTTTACGATCGGCTTTTGTTTCGTGTAGTTTTCAATGCTTTTTAATGCTTTAAGTGGTTTGAAAAACCATCAAACAACAAGAGGAAACAGTCTTTCTTTCCAGGTACCTAAAGGGAAAAAAGCGAATAAAAAATGTTGATTCAAATACATAAGAACTTGGGGAAAAGATTGTAAACCAGCATTTATGTCGTAGAAATCTCCATCATTGTTTTATATTTGAAAGCGGTGCTCAAAAGTATGCAGCATAAACTGAATTTCGGTTTTTGGCATTGAAAATTGAGAATTGAAGAATTATTGCATACTTTTGAACGCCTTTTTCAAACATGATTTTAAGTTAATAGAGATTTCTGAGGGAGTAATTTTGTTCTATCTATTTTTCCTATATTCTTTAGATTTAGTAAAATAGTTCCTTTAAATCGATCTAAATTTTGTAAATATTGATATATAATTGGTGCTTTATATGCATACTCACCGCGTGACACATTTGACTTTGGTTAAATGTTGTACAATTGTTTTTTCTCATTTGCAAATTTGGTTTTCGATATATATATTACACCATTGAACTTTCAATATATCGCGCATAGTATATAAATATATAATTATATGGTATATACACGGATGTGGCATATGGAGGCATCGGAGTTGTTGTCCTTTGGCTATATACTTCATTCTATTTCGAAGGGATTACTATCTGGGTTCGGGGGGATTATAGATCAATCTATATAGCTGCGTCTCTGTTGCTCTAGTGGTGGCTTAGGTAGGTCTTGCGCTTCAGGTAACCACTGCGTATGGGTGATGAAAGTCCCGTCTCGTTGCTGTTTGTTTATCGATACCAAGGTCGATGGCAGTGTGTGCGTGTGAGGTATGTGTGTGTGTGGGTGTTGTGTTCGTTTTGCAAGTGTTGTTTTATTTTTTTCAAGCAAATTTTGGTTTTTGGAAAAAGAGAGATAGAGTTATTGTTTAAAAAAAAGTGTTCAAATTCGTTTCACTCTAAGTGCGGTTTAGAGGCGGAGGCATTTAAACCATCGATTTCCATCGACTTTTCCTCACCTCCAATATTGGTGGTATTTTCATTGGTTTTCATAAACTTTGGTTTTTCTTCACAACACCAATCAATCAATAAAATGCTCAGCTAGGTATGCTTCAAAATACTTAACAAGAGAACTCATAAAATGTGTGGGGAGTATAGGGCATATTCTATAACACTAAAACTAACACCAATTGTCTGCATAGTTTTTGTATTTTTTTTTTTTTGCTTCTATCTGTTTACAAGATGCTTTTATTGTTGTTTAATTGATCTAAACAATTTATTGTTGTTTGTTTAGGTTGCAATTCAATTTTCATTCGTTGCTTGTTCATGCAGCCTGATATGGTGTATATTGTGTGAGGTGTATTTGTCGGCGTGGTGGGTTTTGAACAGCGTGGTGGGTTTCGAGGCCGTAAAGCGTTAAGCGTTTTTTTTTTGTATATTGTATTATTATATATATATATTTTTTTTTTGGTATTTGTTATCCGTAAATCAAAGAACAAACAAAGAAAAGACACAAATCGTAATCGAAACATTATAAATCATATATATGTATACTATATAGATATATATATATATATTACCAACAGGCCCATTACTGTACTGCTTTTTGTTTATTAAGATTTACATACTGACGTACGTATTTTTTATGTTTTGTTGCATTTTGGCTTTTGTTCGCAATCAAAATAATATCATACAAATACAAATAAGGATAGTACATGAATGCAAATATAATAACAATCATAAACATAATAGTATAAACTTATATCATAAATAATACGGCATTTGTTCTACGAGAAACTTAAAGTTGTAAACTAATAAATACAATACGATTCGTGGCGGACTAGTTTTGAGAGGATGGATGGAACATAGAGATTGCTTCTATCAATTTGTTTTACTCTGTTGATTAACTAAAGAAGAAACTAAAATATCTAATTTTCCTAGGCAGCCGGAGTGTCCTTCTCAATGGCATTCTCAATCAGTTGGGCCAGTAGGATGTGGTTGCTGCTGCCGGGACTGTTGATGTTGCTGCTGCAGGGACTGATGTTGGCCAATTGCAGCTCGAAAGCGTTGCTGCGCAGGATTGGCAAGGGAAAAGGTGGCATGATTAGGTGGATGATGGAACTGGAGGTTCGGTATTTGGGCAAGACTGTGGATTTCTCATTCCGAGCGGGACTTTTCCCCCCGCTCGAAGAAGACGCACAAAACAACGTTTAGTGGGATGGACGAATGGATTGGTTATGTCATTGCATCGTCCCGATGGCAAAGCAACAAAAGTCTGGCTGACAAATTAAACGGCCATGCGACCCAAAACAAAAACATAAACAGAAACAGAAAGCCACACAAAATATGTATACATCAACAAAGCAATTTCCAATGAAATACATGTATAATACCTTTAGCTGTGTCAATTACCTTTTTGAGAGCTTAATAATAGTAGTAACTTGAAGTAGTAACTGTTAATCCGTGTTATTTTTTTTTTTAATGAACTATTTTACCTACTTAATGTTATTTAATATTGTCAAGACCATCATGAACCATGTTTTAGAGGAACAAATATTTCAATTGTTCTAAAATTGTAACACATAAAGCAATGATAATCATATTTAATTGGATATTGATAACAAAGCTATCGAAATTATTTTCTGTGTTTAAATGGTTATTTGTAAGACAGAGACAATTAAGCTATTTTTGTAAATTGTAAAGTAATCAAAAAAAAATTGTGTTATATATATTTATAACCAACTATGACTTCTAGTTTTTCACTTCGATTTTGTCTTCATAAACTTGTAAGTTAAAAAAAAAAAAAACTAATCCCTGTTTTGTTCCTGTAGTAGAGTATAGGTAAAATCCATTTTAAAATTACTTTTTTTTTTTGCCATAATCTAATGACAGATGCAACGTTTGGTAGGAAAGCTATAAATAAACCTACATTTGGTTTTGGCCTCAAACTTTGAACCAGCTAAAGGCATTGCACTGTGCACAAAACATATAACATTAACATACACGAATGCGTTGGCCTATTTACACTAAACACAAACACAGATACAAATACAGATATGTATATACAGCGAGGATCGGGCGTTACAGTGGGTGCGCTCTGTACAGTGGATCGTCGCAAGCAGCGCCAGCCAGTGGCATCAGCGTCTTACCTTCTGCGCCGCGGATTGGCCGTCTGGCCGGGAAGATTGAAGCATCCACGGGGGATGACCATGCGGGCATTGCCCTTTGCCGGACGCGATCCGCCCACCGCCTGCAATCCGGCCAAGTGGGCGGCATAGCCGTCGCTCAGCACGGTGGCATTGGACTGCAGCTTCTTGCCCACCTGCGAAAGAAAAGGATCAAGTGGTTAAAAAATCACTAAAGTTGGCTGTAAACGATGCAGCAGTCAGCTAAATTGCAGCCATAATATACTTTGCAATTTATCGGTCATTAATTTAGCTTTGAGTAAGCTTCTAATTATTTGAAAATGAATTAACATAATATTATTCAGTTACTATTTTATTTTTATATTTTATAAAAATAGCTAACAATTAGCTCACGATGCTGGTTGTAAACGATGCAGTGGCAGCCTTTCAGCAGTCACTCAAATCGAAGCACTCTTATACTTAGTTATATTTAAATAATAAATCTTTTTATTAACTGAAATATTTATTTTACAATTTTTCGAAATTTTTACCTAAACAAACGAAAAATTGTCAGTAAATCACGAATTCTGCATTTTAACATTTAACATGTAATTTTATGTAATTTAATCATACATAAACTTTAAATGCATAATAATTATATTATATTATATATATCGGCTGTAAACGATGCAGCGGCAGCCTTTCAGCGGTCATTTAAATAATGATATGAGGCAATCAGGTGGTCTGCATTTTATATCCTATTCTATTTTACATGAAGCGATGAACATTACAATATAAATGAAAAGCCCTCGTTTGTCTGATAAAAAAAAAAAGATATAAAACAAGAAAGAAAGCCGCTTACCTTGCCCACGATGAAGATCTGATCGGTTCGCATGCCCACATTCGTGTAGACGCTAATGTCCTTGCTGCTGCCGTAGGCGGCGGTGATTGAGATTCCGTGGTTCTGCACCAGATTGTTCAGATAGGCCGTCTTGTGGCCCAGCGGATCGGTGGACAGGCCGTC
Organism: Drosophila gunungcola; assembly: GCF_025200985.1. Taxonomy (NCBI): domain Eukaryota; kingdom Metazoa; phylum Arthropoda; class Insecta; order Diptera; family Drosophilidae; genus Drosophila; species Drosophila gunungcola. The sequence continues at coordinate 20,752 of NW_026453283.1, forward strand.
GGCGAACGAGATGAGGCCGTGGGGGAAGTTGTGCTGGCTCAGCCAGGACACGACGCGCTGCTGCTGCATATCCGGCCGTCCGGTGATGTAGATGAGCAGGTAGCCCAGCTCCTGCCAGTGCCGGCAGACATCGACGGCCCCCGCCCGCACTTTGGGATCGCGGCCCGTCACCGACATCGAGGCGGTGAAGGAGCCATCGATGCTGAAGACCACGCATTCGGTTAATGGCGGCACCACCGCCATATAGCAATCCACTGAGGTGTGATCGCCGCGTACCACCATCTTCACCGGATAGATGCCATAGCCGAGGGACAACTGATCCGGGATGCTGTACGAGATGCGACCGTTCTTGTCCGTCACCTCGGTGCTGAGGAATGTCCATTCGCCCGCCGGCGGATCCTTCATGATGTGCACATCCACCTTCTCGCCATGCAGCGTGATCATGTCCAGGGGTCCGTACATGAAGCGGGCATTCAGCCGCTGCTCCCTGCCCTCCTGGACGATCACATCGTTGGCCCGATGATTGGCGGCCACATTTTTCAGCTTCACCGAGGTGCGCTTCTTGATCCACTTCTCGCGTGGCTGTCCTGGATGAAACGAGGCGTTGTCCTTGTCATCGTTGGAGCCCACAAACGGTATGCCCTCGAATTTGCCAATCTGGCGGAGGATGAAGGCGATCACATCGGGACTCTCCCAGTAGCTGGCATGGAAAAGGTGCGGCAGGGCGTGGGCCGGAAAGTTGCTCAATCCCTCCGGGCAGTACAATGCGTAGTCCAGGCGCTTTGAGCCCCACCACTTGTTCTGAACTGCAAATGAATAGCAAACGTTTTTATTCAATTTGAATGTTATATGGGATTGTGTTATAGTTTCATGCACTAGAGCATCTAGCGGGCAACGAGCTTCTTACGGGCATGGATCGTACTAAGCGAAACATTCTCAATCAGACCCGATATCGTGCTCTGCATCGAGGCATCCGACAATCGGCGGCCGGCCAACAGGTTGTTGCCATCGTTAAAGTGCTGCGGATGCGACTGAATCACCTCCACTGGAAAGGATAGCAAGCAGAAAAAGTTTGATTAAAAATCAAATTTTAATTTATTTTAAAATCTCAAATAAAGTCAATACAAAAATAAGGCTTATAACAAACCTACATAAGCAAAAAACACCATTGTTTACATTTAATAAACACTTGTCTTAAAATAAATAAATAAATAATAATTATAAGGCCCGTAATTTGTATATAAAAAACTTTTTAAAACAAATGTAAAAATCAAATAAAATAAACTTTAATTAATACAATACTAAATATTATAAAGCCTATTATTCGTAAATTATTGTCTAAACCAAATTTAATTTTAAATTTATCTTCTGTGGCACTTTTATAATATCAAAAGTTTTATTATTCATCCTAATGAATAATTATTCATCCAATGAAAGTTTACCTCACCAGCTCATTATAGTAAACAAAACATTTTTTATTTATAAAAACAGTTGAAAAAAAAAAGTAGTTTAACACTATTAAATTAATTTAAAAGCATAAGCCGAAAATAATAATTTCTTGAGTAAAATAAAATTATTTTTCTAAAATCATTTTTAAAATAAAATGTATTTTAACATTATGTATCTAAATTAAAACCATTAACCAAAAATAATCATTGTTTAAGATTTTTAATTTTTAAATGAGGCTGTACATTTTATTTGTTAATTTAACAAGTATAATTCTTTATACTCTTGCACAAACTAAAAAAACAAAAATTGTGTATCTTTACAAAAAATCTTAAGCAACGTTATTTATGGACACTGTTAAAAATGTTTAGTAAGACTTGGTAAGACCCAAAGGCCTTTGAAAATTTTCTTAATCAGTGGTTCAAAAGATGGTAAAAGGTATATATATATATATTTCTTAAATACGTTAAGTAGAAATAAAGAGCCCCTGTTGATACTCACATAAATGCAATGGCTGACCATTTCCCAGCGGATACTTGGCGTACCGGGGGACATTGACCGGCGACAGGATGGAGAATCGGGCGCTAAGGAGCGGCTCCAGACGCGAGGCGATCGGATCAGTTGGATGGAACAGATTGTACACCTGGTGGCAGTTGGGCCTGGCCAGGGCGGCCTTGGCATCGTGTAGTTTCCGTGCGGCGAGGACCACCGACAGCGGTGATCCGAACATGAAGAAGTCGCAGACCTCAAAGTCCAGCTTGGCGGCCCGCGAGTCGCTCGAGGAGCTGGAACGGCGTCGCCGGGGCGATGGTGCCACCAACAGACGTTTGGCATCCAAATCGGCCTCGATGAAGAGTCGCTCGTCGTCGTCCAAACGCGAATGTCGTGCGGCCAGCGGATTGTGGGTATTAATATTGGTACCGGTGGTGTTGGCCACGCCGCCACAGCCATCACCGCCCGAATTCGAGGCACCCGAAGCGATGCCCGGCTGGCTGCCATTCGATCGGCAGAGCGCCTCGTAGGCCAGCAGCGAGCCCATCGAATCGCCCAGCATCACAATCTGGCCGGAGAAGCCGTGGCCCTCCTCCGATTTCAAGAACTCATGGTAGACAATATTGGCAGCGGCCACCGTCTTGTTGACCGTCTCATGGAATTCCGGCGATGCAACGGACAGCAGCGGTATGGCTCCTATGGGCACATCCGCTATATTCGGTATATCCGCCGCCGATGGCGAGGCATCAAAGGAGTACGGACTCAGGCTGGACAGGATGCCCAGGGCGTCGGTGCAAATCGAGGGACACGGCACCATCTTGATGGTCACATGGGTGAGCAGGCTGGGATAGTGCTGGCGCATCACCGCCTCGAAGGAGCCGCGAAATGTGGTCACATCGGACTTCTTGGCCGTCAGCTCGCTGGCCGCATCCAAAACACTGCCGGCATGGACGACCAGGATTAGAATTGTGGTCGGGCACGACGGTGTGCTCGGCGATCCTGGCGGCGAGGAGTCGTGGCTGCGATCCACACTGGCCGAGGAGCGCAGCTGCCGTTTATTGCCACGCTCCGAGGCGACGCGCATCAAGAAGTCCTGATTGAAGATGCTGTCCTCCTGCCGCGAATGGCCACGCCCACCCACGGATATCGCACTCGAGGGTCCGCCATGTGGCGGTGGACTGTCGTCGCCCTCGCCCAGCAGCTCCAAAGAGCTCCACTTGGCCAGCGAGTTCGTCTCATTGGTGTCTGTTGGAAAAAAAAATGGGGAATAAGTTTGGTTTACAATTATAAAAATCGTTATTTAAATAATCCTAAAGAATTCGCTGTTTTGTGTGGTTAAATACAAATAAAACACCATAGTAACTATTTTGACTTAAGTTTACAATTCCAAAGGGAATTTAAACATATTATATAATCAAAGACCATAAGAAACCAAATTGTCATAAAGAATTCGCGCCCTTAAGTACTGAAACTGACACACTAAGAACGCGAATTCTTTATGATTTGACAGTTCTTGAATTAAGTAAAGACACATGTTACTATTATGATCTAATTCACAATTCCAAAAGAGAATTTTACAAAAGGTTGTCCCCATCAGGGACCGAATTGTCATAAAGAATTCCCGTTTATAGCAGTCTTTTATGCCCATTATTTGCATAACATAATTTATAACATTATAATCTTTAGGTTCATAAAATAAAATGAATAATAATTACCCAAACAATCAAAGAATTCTTCATCCGAGTTGGATTTGGAGTCCACTTCCAATCGCTCCATTCGCCAGTTGGCCACCTACGGTGAACGTAAATTGATTTAATATGTGCAACGTATTCATAAACAAAAGTATTGTTTAATTATTTTTCCGATTTTGTTCTACAAAAAACTCGAACTTATTAATAGGTGGGAAGTGGGACAGCCGTAAGCTAAGCTAATAGAACTTGACTAATCAAGACCTGCGACTAAGCAACTAACTAAAGGACAGTAGATATTTTTACTATATAAAACGATAGTATAAAGGCTGGGTAATTTGCTGATACTGAAAACGACAGAGAGGGCAGATGGAGAGTGACAGAGAGGGGAAGAGGAACTTACATGTCTGCGAGGCGCTGTTTTTGCATGCGGCTTTTTGGACTGATTTTATTTTGGTATTTGGTATATTTGTATTTGTGTTTGTTTAGATTTGCAATAAATTGTGAATTTTTATTTTTTTTTTATAGTTTTATTTTTGGATTTTTTGTGTTGAAATCGATTGTGTTGTAGTTGTTGGCGGTAGATCGTGTTGGATGGAAGGTAAATTAAAGATTATTTTGGTAAGACGCAGCACATTTTAGGGACATAGCAACACACACAAAACACAGATAATCGAAAACAGAGACTTGTAGAATAAAGTTACACGCATATATTTTCGAAATAAATGATTGGAAACTATTATAGAATTGCAATTGAAGATCGAAATAGTTGAACTTAATGGTGAAGAATTTTTTAAAAGTGTCATTAAAACCCCATAAATAGTAAATACTGAAATTTTATATATAGAAGAAAAAATATGGAATCCTAAAAACATATTTGCCCTCATAGTTTTCATAAATACAAAGCTTGTACCCTCGACATAGTTAAAAAAAAATTACATTTATAACTGACACTTAATATATTAATTTGTTAAAAACATTTTAAAGTTATAATATTATATTTTTTCATGTTTAAATTAAATATTTTAATGTTGATAATAATAATGTTTTTAAATCATATTTAAAATCTCTCTGACAACTCAGACAAATATCAGTTTGGGTATTGAGAAGTAATACATCACTTTGAATAATACTTCAATTAAAAAAAAAAAAACACACAACTTGTAACAATGTACATTCCTCCTAAACACACAAAATCGACATCGAGAAAGAGCAAAAGGGACGCAAAGGACACCTATGGGTCGTTCTGCCCGACTCACCTGAAGATCGAAGCTGTGGGCCGAACCCACCGGCGAATGGAGGGCGCCCTTTGACCCGAACTTGGCCTTCTGGGCCATCTGGATGCTCTGGGAGCGTGACCTTTGGGCGGAGCCGCTTAGGTTGGCCGACAGATCCACGCCGGTGCCAATGGCATCGTTCTCGTCCTCGTCATCCTCCTCCTCCTCCTCGCCCTCCTCCTCATCCGAACTGGCCTCGGCGCTCGGCGGCTGCTGGGTGACAATGGGCGGTACGGCCGGAGCGGACTTCTTTCGCTCGCTGCCCGTCGTGGAGGCGGCGGTGGCCGCCGTACTCACATACGGCTCCGAAGCGCTATCTGCAATGGAGAAATATGCAGTTTAATGGGGACATATAACAAAGAAATGGGTAAACAGGGCCATGATATACCAAATTAATTTGAGATTTAATGTATTGGATTGGTACCTAGTTCTATTAACTATTTAATATTATCATTAATAATTAATTAATTAATTTGTAAAATCATCCTTTTGTAAAAAACTTGAATAACTGTCTTTTAAGAAACCAAATTATTTACTGTAAAACTTCGATGGCTTCTATTAAGAGCTGTCTTTCAACAAAAAAAATACATTTTTTTTTCATATTAAATCTCATGGGCACTTTTAAATAATTTTTTATTTGTGCATCTGAACTAAGCTTTATGATGATAATAATCATAAAGTAAGATCTATTAATTTGCAATCTTTCGTTAGAATATCTTCGATTCGGTAATGAAAATGCACTTCAAAGGGTTCAATTTCCATGCAAATTAATACGTTTACAATTTGGCAAGAGTATGTGAGGTTGGTGGGGTTGAAGTGGATGCTAGGATGGTGGAAGTGGCCAAATCGGACTGACCATCGCTGCACTCCTCGCCGCCGCCCATCTTCTTGGCCAGGGCCAGCTGCGTCTGGCGCTCCAGCTCCCGGATATCCTCGATGGTTAGTCCGTGCCACTCGTCCTGCCACGCCCACGCCTGCCGATGGGCACGCAGCATCATCTTGCGCAGCGCCACGTCGTGGATGAACTTCTCCAGCTTCGTCTGCATGCCCCAGTAGCGGAACTCCACGCGGCAGATCTTGTAGGCGGTCATCAGGGACATGTTGCGCCCCGTCGGCTGCTTCTTGCCCTTCACCTCGCGCCAATACTCCTCCAGCCAGTCATCCGCCAAAGGACCACGGCCCGTCTTGTCCGACACAAAGTGCTTCGGATCCTCCTCCTTCACATAGTCGCCGCCCCATAGCTGATCCTTCACAATATCAATCACATCTGTAAGACGAGTCAAGTGGGGATATTAAAAAAGATATAAGTTATATAAATATAAATAAAACAAATTTATTATCTATAGCACTAAAAACACATAACATAACGAGAACCTAACTGGCTTTATTTTTAAGTTTTTTTTTAATAAAATACAGAACTTAAAATAATAATCACACGTTCTGGTTTAAATCCCTTCAGACAATTAATATACACTTTGTAATAACTTTAACTTTAAAATATTTATATTAAATGCTTCGATATATAAGTTTTAAAGAAAACTGCATTCACATTTAACTTTAAAATAATTTCTCTGTAGTTATTTTAGTATAAGGTCTTAGAAAAGACTTGTTTAAAAATTTAACTAATCTTTTGGAATGTGGATTATAAATTTAAAATTATTCACTGTTTTAAAATAGACAACTTAAATAATAAGCACATGTTATTCTGTTTTAATTTCCTTCAGACAATTTATATACACATTGTAATAACTTTCACTTTAAAATATTTAAATAATATGGTTCGATATATAAAACTATAAAAAACTTTTTTATTATATTAGTATGAGATCTGGCTTAAGACTCGTTTAAGCACTTAATTAATCTTTTAGATTGTGAATTAAAATTAAAAGTTATTCACTGTTTTAAGGACCACTCACCCACGATGCGGTTACGCAGATCGCTTCCGGACAACTGGAAGACATTATCCTGGTAGCCATTATCCGGATAATAGTATGTCTCAATGTCCAGCGAGAACTTCTCCACAAATGGACACGTGTAGCGTGTCCTGGTATACGGATAGGCATTCCACGCCTCCTCCTCCACGGTTAAAGCGCTCTTTGGCAAGAGACCTTAATATAAATTAAAATAAAATAAAATAGATATAATAAATACGCAAATAGGCAGTAATATTAAACTCACTCTTGATCCAGCCCGGCAGATGATTGCCCACATGGTAGATCTTCTTCGTGTACTGGCCATTTCCACCGGGTCCGTCCTTATATGGCTCATTGATGATTATTTCGACGCCACTGCCCTCGCCATGACTCTCCTCGCGACTCTTTTTCTGTGGATGGGAAAACAGTTTTACAAATAATCTACACATCCATAATGGCGTATTGAGGGAAGATTTCCGTGGAAAACGTTTAATAAATATTGGCTATGGCAAATATTTGTAAATAGATCGAACGTACGAAAGCGAGTAAACAATTCTAGACACATTGTAAATTTTGTGACGACCAACGTTTATAATTAAAAATTGTTGAACTTTCACACCGGAAACATTTCGCTTTATAAAGTTTTGCTTGATAGCATCATATCGTTGCTAAGACAGTTTTTTGCCCTATTATCCAAATACTGCACAATTAAAAAACTTGAACTAATCAACTTTAATCTGCCTTTCAGAATTATTTTTAAACGTGTTTGTTTTAGGCGACATTCCCTTTTGAAATGTTACATCAACTGTTAAATACTGATTATCGATTAGTTATTACTTTGTTTATTCAAGCTTACTCCCAACTCCTAACTATTTTCAGAATAAAAGGAAACGGGGGCCGAATTTTTTTTTTTTTTTTGATATATAAACAAAAAAATAGCACATTTATTGATTGCCTAGGATATCTATCTTAAAATTTGATTCAGTTAAAATAAATATTTCAATATAAATAAATCAATATTTATTTTACCAATTTAATTTGGTAAAATATAAAAATTCGAGATAATACCAAACGAAATCATCTCATTACTTAAATTAACAGAGTAACTTAAATATATAAAAATTCAAAAGTATGAAATATTAAAAAAAAAAAAAACAATTTAAGCACCTAAAGCCTGACATTGGTTGCTTCTAAACTAATTTTTATTTTGTTTATATTGTTCTAGACACTGCAAAATATATTACAAATTTCACACACATTTATGCTATAAATAAATGATTATAAATATATTTAAATAAATATTTTTTATAAATTAATTTATTAATAAATGTAATGTGTTTAGGATTTTTTAAAAGACTGAGTTAGCAAAACTGATTACTAATTTATTTTAATATTATTTTTAATAAATTTCTATCATTATTAAAATTAGTTTTGGATATGAAGTCTTAATGATGCGGCTTTCCACTTACCGCTATCATGTAGAGCTGGGCGATGCGGTACTCCTCGACGGTGAGGGGCAGCGGAATGCGGTACTCCTTGATCAGCATTTTGACCGCGTGACTTTAGTCCTTGGCTTTCAATACGGGGCGAATGGGAGGGAATCGCCTCCGGCTATTGATGTGTTTGAATGGCGGGCTGAAGGCTTCCCTTTCTCTTTCTCTTTCCCTTTCCCTTTCCCTTTCCGGCTGCCTCTATCGCTGGCTCTTGTTGGCTGAGGGAATGGCAATCATCGATTGCCGCTGGTCATGGCTGTATGATGTGGAGGCGACACTCACTGTCGTCCGACGCTTTTCACGGGAGAATACGTCGTCTATGACCTGGACCGAGAATACGGAATACGGAATACGGAATAAGAAAATCGGAAAACGGGAAACGTGGCGAGGTTAGTCGGCGGGGAAAGTGTAGAAATTTTTTCGGTGGAGGTGGGTGCTAGTTGCTATGGCTTCTCCCTTGTGCCTTTGGTGACATTTAACCGAATGAGAAAACTGAGAACTAAAACCATAAAGCCCCTTCTGAGAAGTAACTAAAACAATATGAAAGTGGTTTTATTAAAAGCCACTTTTTGTTTTGCCACTTTGAGGTTTTAGGAATTTTATATGGTGAGTTTAATATTCATCACATGTACAAATAATAAGAAAAACTAATTAAACTACATGTGTTATTTGGACGTGTGGTTACTCTAAAATCTGTTGTTAATTACCGAATCCTGAAGAATTTTACAAACACTAGGAAGCGGATGAAAAAAAAAACAAGGTAATAATTCCGAAACAACTGTAAAACAGCTGTAAACGACAGACTTTTTTTCATTAAAGATTTGAATAGTTCTCAAATGCAATTAAACAAAGATAAGCGTTTTCAGACAACTTATTGAGGTACAATCCTATTTCAGTGCTTTAAAAATACACACTTTATTAAATACTGTTATAAACCCCATAAAAATTCGATAAACTAATATAATTGTTTATAAATTGAAGTATAATATACAAAAATCGAAGGCAATAAAAAACGCGATCAATTATAAATTTTAACTGAACTAATATTTAATAACAATTCGCGAATTCCTTAGCATTTTTAGTCTTACTTCTGAACTCTAAAAGGTAAAAAAAAAACACAAATAAAAACAGTAGAGGTTTAAAAAACGCGAGTTATTTGAGGCAGTGAAACCCATTTGCGCACAATATAATTTACTTAATTCTATAATTTCTTTGGTCTCCAACTAGTTGACGTTTTTATTTTGATGGGCCCACCCTTGCTATATTTTTCTAGGTCACTTGCTGGTCCCGTGTCAAATGGGTAATACCACTAATGCGTGAGTTCTAAAATGTAAATTACCATTTTATTTATTGATTTCGAGTGACAGCATAATGGGGACATGGTAGGAATTGAGGTGGGGAAGGGGGGGTCTCTGACAGGCACTCTAGATAATCGGATGTGACTCGAGGGCTCTCAGGGGTTTTAGTTGGCCGGACGAGGGGCACTGTCAATTAAATGACAACAACAATAAGAAAGTATCCGATAAGGTCAAGCACGGTCTCACATTTCACAGCGACAACCAGTGCTGTCAGTTCCGCTTTTATTCCCTACTTTGACCTTTTCAAGGTATATATATTTTATTTTTATTTCATTTATGTATAGATTGGCAGTCCAGTTATAATTTAAACTTAGTACTTCGTAAAACTGTTCAACAATTTGATATTTTCAATATAAAAACGTAACTGCAACAGGAATATATTAATTAAGTACAAATAAAAAACCTAAAATAAATGGAGCATATGTTCAAAACGCTACACTTTCTAATTAACACTTTATTAAAATGCAACTTAAGTACTAAAAGCAAAAAACAATCTTAAACAGAGTATCAATAAAATTTTTGAAGGCTTCATAAAATTATACTGTACAAAATATAAAACGATTAAACTCGACGTAAAATAGTCGAATATTTTGTTTTTAAGAGAAATTAATTGCTTTAAATTTAAATATAACATAAGTTTTAAGCTTCCCAGATAAACTCCCTAAACTTAAGCACTTTCTTCTGATAAGTTTGGTTTTTTTATTGAAAACATGTCATCACTGACTGCTACTACTAAGCCAAAATTCAGTTTATCGTGCAATATTTTCGTTGCTGTTCTTACCTTGAACCATTTCTACCTTTCCTATTTTTTTTTACTAATTGGATTTATTGTTGACTGCTGACAACAGCAATTCCAGCACATGGGCCGTGAGAGTGGGGGTCACATAGGACTTGGACGTCTGACGCATTTGCATCGCATTTTGACCTATCGGAATGTGACTAAAAGTGGAGGGAGTGTGGGTGGTGGTGGGTGCATAATTTGGGGGGTGGTGGACATGGCAATGAGCTGGCTAACACGTGTTTAAGGTCGAGTGCTATGCGAACTGCGATAGGGAATTATCATTATGATTGATAGCAAAGTAATGGATTCCCGTGCATCAATATTAATTAGGTTCCTATTGATATACATAGGTGGGCGGTAATTACAGTAAGTATCGGTTTGAGGAAAGTTTGTAAGCGTTAAAGAATGGTTCTTTAGAGTTTAAATACTTCTTAACACTTTTTTTTTAAAGTAAAAAATGAATGTACGCTAGACATCAGAAAATACCTGCATAATTGTGAATACAACATTTCTTGAAAAATGTATAGCTTTTTAATCTAAGGGATGTTGATTTACATTACATTCATTTTTTATGAGCAATCACGTGATTTATTGTCAGTCAAAACCATGCCTTCTTGTAATCTAATCTTAATATATACCTGATATACCTTAAGCACCGTAAATATAGTTAGTTTTTTTTTTTAATTTAAAGGACAAGCTTTTGTAAAAGAATACAGATTTATTATTTCACAAAATTTAATAATGAATTAAATAGACATTCTACCTTTATTGTTTTTTTCTTTTGTTTCTACTTTGCACGCGAACTTTTTACATTTAATCTATCTCCACTGTGGTTACAAACTGTCAACTTCCGGCGCTAATGACCTCCATTAGAGTCCCAATCTGTTTAGATCTTATCTGGCATTTATCTCGACCACAAAATTTGTCTAGTTACTCATTAAATGGTACTATATTCTCTCTTTGAATTTATGGATCCCAAAAGAGCTTTCTTTTTAATTGGACTTTATTGTGGGTCGAGAACTCGAGGAGGGGAAATTTTAAATTGATGAAAATGGCGTTTTAGCTACATTGTTCACTTTGCATATTTGTGATCTAACGAACAGTTTTTTTTTAAATGAGTAAACAAAGAAGTGCTTAAAAACTGGATTATATATCATTTCATCACTTTATCAACAAAAGTTTTCTTTGTTTTATTCATCAAAATTCTTAAAATTGTTTTCAAAAATTAAGTCTAATTTAAGTTTGGTTGCATTTTATTTATTGTAATCAGTAATAAACTATTTAGTACACATATTTGGTACTCATTGGATAACAAGCAAATGCAAAATAAATGTTAATACTTTCATAAATTCTTATATATTTTGACCACGATTAGATAAGTATTTGTACACATAGGATGTACATATGTTTGGAAAGTTGAAGAGGCGATGCTGCAACAACAAGCACAGCACAGAAAGACAGTCAATCAATAATTATTGGGAACAGCAAGAAGAGGGAAAAAAAACGAAACACAGACATGCACATGTTTATGTCATGGCAGTTACAAGGCAGGCCGTAACACAATCGTAAGCCCCAACAATATGGCCACTGCTTTCTTCTGCTACCGACCCCCTTTTCCCCAGCTTTCTCCGCCTGCTCCCCCTTCCTCGTTTGCCTGCCCCATCCCCTTTTGCCTCCTTAGCATAATTACATTTTGTGACACAGAAAATGCGCCGACAGATTTTCTTTTGCCACCCTGGATCAAAGGTTTGTGGAAATGTGAAAATCTATGTACGCTATAATAGGCTGGGCAGTACGCGATGGCTTAACAATCTTTTGAAAGAAAACTATTATAAATCAAAAGAAAACTAATAGTTTTTGATTCATTAATTACGAATGCTATGTATCGACACTTTGTGCGATAATACAAAACAGATTTAATGCTAGACCATTCTTTTAACCATATTTCTTTCAGCGTAAATTTCATTGTTATTCACATATGGAAAGTAAGCCAAAAGGTATTAGAAGCCAATTTAAATTAAACCAAGTGAAGTAAAAAGTTAATATAATAAAATTCTTGCACGCGAGCTAAAGAAATTATCCTCTTTATCTTGCCAAATTATAGCTCTGCAAACAACCCAGCTTATAAGCAATTTAGAGCTAAAAGAGATAAGCAATATGGAAATTCATGATGAGAAAAGGCTTTGCAGTGATAAGATTTACTAAAATAAAGCTTCTTATATTGGGATAGTAAAAAACTGGCCATAAGTCATAAATAATATTAAAATTTTTGAGCCTTATTATAAAAAAAAAGGTAACAATAAAAAGGTAATAATTAACTTATTGAGACTTTTATTAATTTTATTAGCATTTTATTAACACTTTAAATGTTTGTAATATTTACCAACTCTGAGTATTTTTTTTCATAGTCTTGAAATTTTAATTGACGTGCAATTTCACACGCATTTCGACACACTGTGCATCAATAAACAAACTACAAAATCACACATATGGCCTGGCCATAAAAGAGATGGCCAAAGTGCACGTAGCCTTCAATGTGGTCGTGTTTATGATGTATTTTGTCATTTAACAATTTTTTTTTTTATGATGTGACCAAAGGGTAAAACAAGGGTATACACCGAAAAAACACAGCAACAGACTTCTCTAAAATTTAGCTATATCACAAAAAACAATAAACGAACTTTCGAATGCCACAAAGAAACTTAGGTTTAATATTAGGTCAGCGGCAAAATCCGTATTTATAAATTTATATTTTAAATCAGTATAATCTTATATACATTTTCCTATGATCTTATTCAATTTTATAGCCAAATTTTGGTATTAAAAAAATTTTGTTTGATTCAGTTATTGCCAAATAGCATTTATGTATATAATATGCTCAATACGAAAGCCGGGTTGGCAAAGGCAAGCGCCATTTTTTTTCAGTGTTAAGCTTAAAGGTTAAAAATTTCTAGTTTTTTTTTTATACAGAGTCTTTTTATTAAGTCTGGCAAAAATGGGGAAAATGAATTTGCTCAATTGTAGCAACAACAACGCCAACTGATAAATAAATTGCCATGGTAATTGGCCAAGAAATACAATACAATAAATAAAGGTGTACAAAAAAGAGCAAAAATAAACGTTTATAAAAAGGAATACAAAAAAAAAATAAATAAATAAACGCACTCAAGCGGAAATAACTGAAAGCGTTAGTGGGACAGAGACGGAAATAGTTGAGATGCAAAGAGAGCAAAGGTTGAAGCAAAGCCTATTTAATCCGAGTCTCAAGTTTAGTGAGCTAAATTAGACGGAAAAGAGCAAAAAAAAAAGGTCGCACTCTCTCTCTTTGGCTCTCTTTCTCTGTCTCACTCCCCAACTCTCCTCCTCTCGCTAACTTTGTGTTGCACACCTGTGGCACGCTTTGTGCTTATTAATAATTTATAAATACAACAAGAAGCTAAACAAAAACACAGCAAACGCACGCTTAAAAAAAGCACATGCCACAAAATAGCTATCCATAGTTACTTCCTTTTGTTACTTTTTGATACAGATATAAATATTAAAATTAAATTAATAATTTAATATTAATGGTTGAAACATGCATACAATTTTAAACTTTTAATTACTTAAAACAGTGTTACGGTCTTACAAAAATACGATAGCAAATGTCAACATAACATTCTTGTTGAACATTTTACGGATAGCACTTTAAAATTAAAACAATTTTAAATCGAATTATTTTATTGTCCATCAAATAAAATAGTTTTTTTCGTAATCATCCGCCTCTGGGAAGAAAAGACCGAGATATAAATCCTAAACATTTCCAATGAGTAGTTCCAATTTTATTTATTGTTTTGTTATTTTAATATTTTATTAAACATTTTGGAAACCTTTAAAACCTTTTTTATTGTATTTACCAATTTCTTGCTGAGTCGAAAAAAAATTAACATTTTCAAAAAATATTAAAAAGTAGGTGATGAAAATTCAGGAGATTATTACTCAAATACATCCCCTTTTTTCCATAAAGTAAAATAAAAGTTATAAGCCCAAAAACTAAACGAAGTAGGAAGCTTAAGACTGAGAAACAAAAAAAAAAAAAAAAAAAGAAAAACCAAACTGCGAAAAGCCAAACAAAACAAAACAAATCTTTACGTGAAAATTACGCATGGAAAATTCTTATCACAGACTTGTTGTGTGGAGAAGAGAGAAAAGCGTGCAAGTGAGAAAGAGCTAACGGGACCTTGAGACCTGGCCACAGCCAACACGCACGCACACACACACACAACGCAGCTTACGCATTTACGCAGAGCAGCTACAAACAACCCACAAGACACACACACACACACATCCACCCAAAAGCACCGTTATCCTTAACTAAATTTGCGCATTTTTTTTTTAAACTATTATTTCCGCAACAAAGAACCAAAAAATAAAATAAAAAAAAAGGAAAGACGACGCACAGTCTTTCAAGGGAAACTCACATTTTTATCACTCGCAGGCAGCGGGCAGCTGCACAATTAACAAATGAATAATGCCCAAACGCAACAAAAAAAAAGCACAACAACAAAATATAAATATATAGTAAATATTTGCTGGCTCGATGGGGCGATTAACACAATTTATCTATTCATTTTCTTTGGGGCGCTTTTCCAGGCCGCAAATGAAAAATGGTTTTTTTCAGCGTTGTTGCTTGCCTTCCTCTTTTGCTTATATTTTTTTGCAATCAAAACGTACACACTGAAAAACCAGCACGCGATGCGCGACGACGGTGTTGCGACTCGGCTCGCGTT
This sequence comes from Drosophila gunungcola, assembly GCF_025200985.1. NCBI lineage: Eukaryota > Metazoa > Arthropoda > Insecta > Diptera > Drosophilidae > Drosophila > Drosophila gunungcola. The sequence continues at coordinate 35,969 of NW_026453283.1, forward strand.
CGATTGTGAACTAAAGCCTAAAAACAATTTGGCCAGCGGAAAAACTTTATTCTTTGTAGTGTGACCGAATTTCGTATGCTACGGTCTTACTGTCAGTCAGCTGGGCTTGTTGTAAAACGGAAAACAATTCAAATGTATCTGGCGGGATAAATTGCTATATAAATTGCTATGTATTTAAGCATTTTAATTATTATCAATATTTTTTTTTGTATATTTTACATTTAATATAAACTTTAACTGAAATGAATTGAACAAGACGCAGAGAAAAGCCAGAAAACGAGAGGCGCAGAGAGAGAGAGAGAGAGAGAGAGAGAGCGATAGCGTTCCCAAAAATAATTTCAGATTTAGACGTTTGAAACCCAAAGATATCACAACTACATATTTATCCTATTGATCACAATATAATTTGTATACATAAATAAGGTGTTCAAAGCTTAGCAACTGCTTGAATTTTTTTTCGTTCTTACAAATTATCTAACAAAATTATAATTTAAGACCAGGAACCAGTATTTCAATTATAGATATACATACATTTGTATGTACATAAGAGTGATGCTCTCTATTTAAAACTGTAGATTTTGGTGTGGAATAAATATATATTTTTTTTTAATTAATGCGATGCGCAAGTATCGTTTTCAAAGTTTCTTAAAAAAAACTAATCATACTAAATCGGTTACTATTAAGTCTTTGCTCGAAGCCAACAGTGCGTATGAGTGAAATATAAAAAATCGCTCATACGTAATGTTGCCTTTGACCAAATAATTTAATAATCTGCCAACGTATGAGTGAAAAAGAAAAAATCGCTCATACGTAATGTTGCCATTGACCAAATAATTTTTTTTAACTGACTTTTCGTGTCTTATAAGTACATATTTTTTACAGAAGCATTGAAACTTACAACAATCTTTTTTTGTCTTCAATTACACAATTAAATTGACCATATTGAACGGTAAAGTAGGGTTTTTTTGTGCTTTTTTGGAACACCCCTTGTTCTAAGTTATGCGCAACAAAAGCGCGCGAGAAAGCGCCAAATAAATGCTCGCTATCTATCTCTCACTTTGAGAACCCCCTGAAAAGGGGGTTCCGTAAATTGGATTTATGCATATCGGCCAATGAATAATATAAGTATAACTCCTGCAAGAAACATGGAGGGCCCCACGAAATGCCAACGTCCCGGCGTCCTTGTGCGCTCTCTTGACGACAGAGAGAAGCACTGAGAGAAAGCAAGCTGCAAGCTTTGCAAAAAAAGAAAAAAAGAAAAAAAAAAGGGGGGGTGTGCAGGCAGGTGCAGGAGATAGCGTGAACGAGAAAGCATTTCTAGGTGAACGGCGATAAGCTTAAGCTATTACGGCGTATTTTGCTCAGAGTCAAAGCAAACATGTCACGACATGCACAAACAAAAGACGCCAACTGTTGTCATTCCGCTCCTGTCACTCCAGCTACATATCTCCCTCTCTCTCACTCACTCTCTCTCTCGCTTTCGCAATTTTCTGGCTTTGTTGTTTTCACTGCCCTTTCTAGTTTGTCTATTGCATGTGATAAAGTTCAACTTTGACATTTACACCGCGCATGCCCGAAAAATAGAGAAACAATTGAGTTTGCATACAGGTTGGCGAGCGATGTTTAAACGTGTAAGCGCTAACGGTAAACTAAATGCACCTTTAATTGAGTGCATATCAAGTGGCGGCGAACAGATACTATGTAGTTTCCTCACTCCCACTCACTCCATTTCAATCTCTTTATGCAAACTTTCATCTCAAGTTCGCATACCTGATAATTAAAAATTTTGTTTAATGAATATCAAGGGTACTTTTAAATTTACGACTTATTCACGACTGGCAAACTACTTAAAAGCTTGTTTAGCAAGATTTCAAAAGGATGTTAGGATAAACATTTTTCAGGTATATTTATTAAATAATTTTATGAAGTGCACTTCGGAATCTGGCTGCTTGAATTCATTTTCTACTAAACTTTTCCAAAGTGTTTTAGCCTTGCTCTATTATTAGGTATCATAATGGTATTATAAGCATTTAATTGTTTGCGTTTATTATCATGTTCTTCTGGGCATCTGGTTAAGATCAGTTCTTATTGCATATGTACATATTAATTATTTTTAGCTTAATTTATTTGATGGATTTTGGCTTGCGCGTATATTATCCAAAAGAATAATATAAGGGTATAAAGTGGAAACAATATATATATATGTATATATATTTAAGATTTTGCCTTAAAAAATAAACCAGATAAAAGAACTAATTTTTCTCTCTAAATCAATTTTAAAATGTTTCTTTATCTTTGAAAATATAACTAATATACATATGTAATTGCATATAATTTAAGGATGATACTCTAAATAATTACAAATTTTCTCATTAAATTACTTGATCCAGATTTTTTACAATTATAAAAATGTGGATTTCCGATTCAATAATGGAAAATTAGAGCAGATAGTGAAATCGAACTATCTGCTCTGTTGTTTTTTGCTTTAACTCCATAAATCCATTAGTTAAACTCAACATTTTTTTTTTTGAAAATTTGCAGCTTTATTTTTATGGGATTTTATAAGTTTTTTCTTTTTTTGATTGTTCAATAGAACTTCTAAACTAGACTACGTTGTTTTCCGGGTTTTCTCTGAGTATCAGAAGAAAGTGGCTGAAAGTGTGTGGGTGAGATGCGACCTAGTTCTGGGCGTTATGGATGCCATGGTAGGAGGCCTGCTTGTGGGCGGGGCTACGCTGACCGAAGGGGCTCTTGGGGTTGACCTCCAGGATGTAGTCGCCGCGCAGATCGTAATCGGTCTGCAGACCCATGAAGGCGCGCTTGCCGAAACCGTCCTGCTCCTTGTACTGCTTCAGGGAATTGGCCGGAACAGCGGGGAAGTTGCGCTCGCTACCGGGACGCACGGACTCGGCAAAGTAGCGGGTGGCACGGGCCACCGCCTCGATCACATTCTCGGAACCGGGAACACCGGTCGACGGTCCATTGGGATAGAAGTCCACATCACCGCAACGAATGGGGGTGCCCATGGCGAAGGCCGAGGTGTGGATGGCATCCACGAAATCGGCATCGCCGCGGGACAGACCATCCAGAGTCTGGGGACGCTTGGACAGCATCTTGGCGGGATCCAGACCGGTGATGCGGCGCAGCTTGTGTCCAGTTTGGGCGGTGAACTTGTTACCGGCAGCTCCGGCCACATGGGCGCTGATGCCCTGGCCAATCAGATGGATGATCTCCTGGGGCACTCCCTTGTTGCTCAGCTCGACCAGGGTCTGGCCGATCATGGCGCCGGTGTTCTGCACATCCAGCATCGCGTAGCGCTTGAAGTTCGTCAGGGTGGAGCCGAGGTCGATGATCTGTTAATGAAGATAAATAGATTTAAATACAAATGTGTAAAAATAAGCCTCCTCTCTTTGGCTTAACTTCACAGTAAAGAACTCGTAAAAGCCAACATTTAAAATAACTTCTTCTAACAACAGATGTTGACGATAGGAGATGAGTTCCCTTCCAAAACGAGGTCTTAGAAGTTTTGAAATGCCATTATTTTAGGCAAACAGTAACTGATGGCAAGGGTAAGATTTAATTTAAAATTAGAAATGTTATTCCGCGCCAAATGCATACATACTTTACTTTTAAATATAGTTTTTAGAGTATGGAAAGGCATTCTTAAGAACTTTTTGCAAAAAGAAAACAGTTATAGTTAATCTTTACGTTTAAGGTTTTTAAATGCTGCTGATGATAGGGAGTGTCTTGTTAACCCTTAAACCCCTAAACTTTAATTAAAAGTCAAACAAAATAAAAAGACCTGTACAAAAACGACAGGAGTACATTTCAATGAGCTAAATTTTTTATAGGAATTTTAAATACGTAATCTTGTTGATGAAAGGGAGTATAGTTAATCAATTAACTTTAAATTGAACCCATTGAATAAGAAAACTCACGATCAAATCGCCGCTGGCAGCCTTGGCCGATTTCCACTGGTCGGCGGTCTCCTCGCTGCTGGTGTAGTCGTAGTCGGAGCTCTTGTGCTGCTCCTGCTGCTCCTGGGCGTTCTTCTGCTGCTGCTGGAGGTTGTACTTCTGGACGTAGGCCTGGACCAGCTTGCGCATGGCCTTCTTGTTGGCGGGACTGCTCTGGGGCAGGCCGGTCAGCACAATGGTCACCTCATCCTCACCGAAACCGGGCTGGGCCTTGGCCTTCTCCACGTAGTTGTTCAGCTTGGCCTCCACCTTCTGGCCGTTGGACTTGATGATCCAGACGGGCACATTGCTGGGGCTGGGCACAAAGCTGGGGGTCAGATCGTGCTTGATTTGGCCAACGTGGTCTAGGGATTGCATTCAATTGGGGTAGGAAGGGATGTTAATTATTTAGTTTTTAATGTTCAATTATCGGGGAATGCCACTGAAATCACTAGACTTCCTGAAATCACATTTTTAAGTGTATGAAAGTATGCAGTTAACATCGTCTTTCGGAATGAATCTATTGGATTTTTGGACCTTTTTAAGTGCTTCTTTTACCACATATAACACTAGACTTTGAAAATCACTTATAAAGATGTCTATGCAATGATAATTTGAATTAAGTCCATCGTATTTCCGGACTTCGAATACTTCAGGCACCTTTTTAAGGGCTTTTAAATTTTTTAAATTATCGGTTATCTCACATGATTCACTAGACTTTTAAATTCTCCCATAAAGGTGTCTAAGGGTATGCAATGAAAAATTGAATTAAATCCATTGGACTTCCGGTCTTCAACATTATTGTTGCATACTTTCAGACACATTTTTAAGTCAATTCAAACATCCCTGTTTCTGTATATTTTTATTCATTTACTTACAGATCTTCTCGATCATCTTGGCACCCTGCTGCAGGGGCTGGTTCTCCAAACGCTCCCAGGTGATGTCGTTGAGCGAGGGCACACTCTCCAGATCGGAGGCGGTCAGCCACTTGGTCGGCTTCAGCTGCATGTTGGAACCATCCTTGGAGGCTTGGGCCGCCACCAGAAGGCAGGTGGCCAGCAGGCACAGGCGCAGACTCATCATGTCGGAGTGGATCAGAAGCAGATCGGATCAGGCCAAACGTTGAACGACGTTTGATGGCTTCTTCCAGCCCGTCTTGTGGCTTATATAGCGCTCTGATTCTCCATAGCTGTGCGAACTATTTTCTGCTGACCACAGGAAGTCAGTCGTCGACTGTCTGGCTTCCAGCTTTTCACTTTTCCACCCCTCTTGGTTCTGCTGATCTGTCGCCGGGTTTTAAGTGCAAGTCAGGGGAAAATTGCAATAACCGATTAATTTCGCATGTGTTTGCCAGCGGTTCTCTTATCACAAAAAGGTTTTTGAACTTATTCACACTTGGCAAAAACAATGTGTAAAAATAACCCATTCATAAATGATTAAATTGTGATCAACTGGGATGATCCGACTCTCAAAGCACCATTTTCTTCAATAGCCTAATTATTCTGAATGCATTGCAATGTCATCCATATAACCTATAAAACTTGGAATTTTCTCTTTTGAAGAATTTTTAACAATGATTTTTTTTTAAGTCTGGCTCTAAAGTATATATATTTCCATGGTCAACTTGTATTCAAAACAATTTTACAATTTTAATTTAAAATACTTTCGCTTTGTAATGTTTTAAAATTATTAAAGGTGTTATATTTTTTTCCTAGATTAAGTTTTCTTCAATGTATAATACAATTTTTTCCGTGCACATATTTTGTAAAGCAGCCTGGTGATTAAAAAACTTATACGTGTTTCTTGATTAGAATTGAACTGGCAACAAACTTGCAACACCTGCGTCAAATGAGAGACTCATCCGCTGATGTGACCCGGCATTGACCTCCAGCGATTGGAACCCGGCCAAATTCAAATCAATGACCTGGCGTACATAGTATATATTAAAAAGCTATGCAACTGCCTTTGCAATTTGGAATCCATCTACATTAAATGGTATGATAAGCCCTAAAGCTGAAATACGGTATGTTTTTATTCTTCAAAATGTATTTATCTTTCTTGCAAGGTAAATACAATTTTATGCCTAGTTCAACAAAAAATACTTCTGCTAAAGCTGCACAAAATTGTATTACATAAAAAATGTGGGCTGTGGTTCTTTCGGTTTTATAAATATTTATTTTGTTGTGTTCAAAGTAAATAAAAATTCAGAAAGACCATGGCTAAGATAATAACGAATTTAAAAAAAAATGTAAACAGTCGTTAGTTTCCTTACATTGAATGATGTTGGGTCATTATAAATTAAGATAAATATTAGACGAAATAAGCATATAAAATAAAAAAGGATGGATGAAATTAATTTAATTTAAAGAACAACTGGTTATTTAAAGTTTAAGTTTAAAATGATTTAAAATTCTATTGATGGAAATTTATTATCTTACAAAACAAACAAACCTTTCTCCACATTTAAATACATTTAATTTCTAATTTGTCATAAAAAAAACATATTTATTCTTACAAGTGTTAGCCTAGAGAATAGTTTATGTAACACGCTTGTTGATGTTCGTGTAGCCGATCCCGACACAAGCCATGAGGACCTTCTGGGCACCTCGCACATCCCCAGCCTCGTCTTCATCTTCCGCCTCGGGATTCTCCAACTTGAAGGTGATCGAGAAGAAGTCGCGCAGATGTTGCAGGAAGTGAACCGTGTAGGTGGACAGAGCTCCTAAATTAAGTGCCATAAAACCGAAAATCAATTAAAGCGTGCCCCTTCATAAATGGTCATAGTCTGCAGTCCAACCTGTGAGGAATTTGGAGACATGCTTTTGGCCCAATGCTATGTAGAGTGCTGCCAGCCATTGGTAGCTGGAGTCCACACAGCCGCCGCGGTAGATCTCGTCCAGCAAACGCATGGCCACCTCCTGGCCCAGATCCTCGGGTATGGACGGGGTGTCCTTAACAGAAAATAAAAATGGTTTGTGATTAGTTTGCGAAACCTTATCAAATCCAAACGCCCGACTCACCGACTCCTCCCTTGTGTTCGAACTGCAATCGGCGGCGAAGCATACGCCATCCGTGGTCTCTGCAATCAGACAAATGCCGAATCCGGGCGAGTTTCCAGACATCTTGCCCTTGTTCTGGTCGGTGTAGATATAGACGTCGGGCAGGAATTTTAGCATACAGCCCTTGGCCGCCTCCACGGTGCGATTGGCCATTGCGGGCGAGACTTTGCAGGCGTAGACTGTGCCCCGGATGCGTTTGACCATGCCCTGCGACTGGAATTGGATGGCACGCAGGCTCTTTCGCACTGGACAGCGAAAGGTGATCTCTCCGCCGCCCAGTGGTGCAACTCCTCGGCGGATCACCTTCAGTTCGAGGCCCTCGTCGACCAGCAGGAATCGCTTGAGCAGTGACAGTGCCGCACCCTTGATGTGGTCCACCGATGGCGAGTCCTTGCTGTTGGTCACGCCGCGCAGGGTGCAATGTAGCGGATTCTTACAGAACGGACCCAGGGCAATCAGGGCGTCCAAATAGTAGCCAATTCCACGTTGAACACAGCAATCGTGGTGGATCTGACCGCCGTGCAGCAATCCCGGCGTGAACATGACACTCGTGCCTGCGGGATTTAGCTCGATCTTGGTTCCGTTGGTGATCTTATCTAGCAGACGGATCAAACTTATCTCGTACTCCCGCAGTCCTGGCGCCATCTCGTCCTCCGCTCGGATTTGGTTGATCTTCACCGGTTTGCCGGACAGGCAGGCAAGGATTAGGCGCTGCTTGAGGAAGTTGCTGCCGCGGTAGATCAGGCAATTGCCCTCCTGGGCAATGGGCGGCATCGTGGAGTTCCTAAATACTTTGTTAAATCAAAGAATTCCACAAACACGGCGATGCACGTGCGTTGAAGGAGGTAAACAACGGCAATCGGTGGTGTTATCGTTTATCGACACCCGACGACTATCTGGCAACCTCTTTCTGGTTTAGAGTTGCCTAGCACTGCAATAATCGTCTACTTCACTTTCTGTACAGTGACTTGGGGCATAAAAAATAAATTATTTGAAATTAATTTTGTTGTTTGTTATATTAGAGCTGAAATTAAAGCTCCATTAACTAAAACCGTTTTTTCATTGAATTTAATAATATAGGAACAGAAAAATTATTTTAAAATAATTTATAAGTATCTGGTTACGCCAATGTGACTGTTGTCTGATGTTTTTGAAATCAAAAATTTGAACCGTGGATGGTGGCTCTGTGGGAAATGAGTTTTACTTCTGTCAAAACTCCCAACCGTTCCGCTTGGAAGTGCTGAGATTGGGCTTTCTGTTTATCGGTTCTTCAGTTGAAAACATTGTGCATTTCACTGACATTCCCAAAATAATCTTTATAGGAACACAAAAAATATTTTCACTTTTTTAACGTATTATTTATTTACAACATTGTTATTTCATTAAAAACAATTATATTCCAACATTTTTAAATATGAATTGGCGTATTAAAATACCAAACAAAATGGCAACAGGTCACATAGCGAATCGCGGTATTTTGACAACCCTGTCCAAGCGTCGATCATTTCAATTTTAATATCGGCGCCGAAGCAAACGGAATAGACCTAAAAACAAATTTGTTAAGTTAATCAGTGAAAGGTGCTAAAAATGTCTAAAAAAGAATACTCGGTGAGCGGTCCGAATTTTGAGGAGTACATCGTGTGCCCCTACGATAGCGTCCATCGCATAATTCCGGTTCGTTTGTCCTATCATTTGACCCGCTGCGCGAAGAATTTTTCCTCAAACAAGATGGTCCGCTGTCCATTTAATAGCAGCCATTTGCACTCTGTTTCGGACATGCAGGTGGGTTTTTAAAATAAATTAATACGGAACCTTTGGTAGGCAACTAAAATAAATGGGCTATACGACTTGCAGAAACATGTCATCGAGTGCCCGAATCGGTCATCCCTAGAGCGCTACAAGTTGCCGGATATGCTGCCGCCTGTGGAACCGCGCCCCAGAGATTTTATTATTGAAACCATCGAGGATTGGGATGCCGAGCCGCCGGCCCCCACCTACAATCCTCGAAGATACTGCGAAGAGGAGTTAATTATCCGGAATCCCCAGGGTAATCCGCCGGCCGCTCGTCGCGAATTCCGTGAGCGCGAACGCAGACGCTTCATCGAAAAAAATCAGTTATAGAACTCTTTTTCCCAGTCATGTACATATGTACATATATATCTAGCAACTTTAAGTTATTTACACACATATGTAAGTTTGTGCATATGTAATCGAATACATATTAAGAAGAAGCATTCGTCAGTTTTTTTTTTGGTTGCTTTGCTCAGCATTTTTTTTGATTATCTTTTTCTAAGAAATTGGAAACTTCGAAAGGAATTCTGGGGAACAGTTTAAAATATAAATGCATAATGAAAATCAAAAAATTTTTAGTTATTAATTTTTTTTACTTTTTACTTTGCTCACAAAATACTTTGTTACTGATTAAAACCTATGTACATATTTTTCTATCAAATCACATGTTCTCTAAATTTAATAATATGAATACAAATAAATATTCTCGAAAGTACAAGGAATACGAAACGGTAAAACTTTCATTTTCTTTTATTACCTTTTGCGCCTTTTTAGAAAAAAAAAACCGCAATTTTTCGTGGTTGCCACTATTTTCTGCGATAGTTCGTGAAAAACATGAAAAATTCTCTTTTTTTTACTAAATTGATTTTAAGGGAAAACTTTAAAATATAAATGCAAAATAATAATATGTAAATCAGAAAATTTTATGTAAATAATTTTATTTTTCCTTTCCACATTGCTCACTAAATACTTTGTTAATAATAAAAGCCTACATATTTTTCCATCAATTTACATGTTCTCTAAATTTTATAATATGAACAAAAATAAATATTCTCGAATGTACAAGGAATACCAAACGGCAAAACTTTCATTTCCTTTTGTTATCTTTCGTGCCTTTTTGGAAAAGAACCGCGATGTTGCCACTTTCTGCGATAGTTTGTGGCTTTTACAGTGATGTTTTGAAAAAAAAGCTATGAAAAATGCAAATTAGTTTTACTAAATTTAGTTTATGCATTGTAGTTAAACTTAAAAATAACTATTTTATTTTCAACAATATTGGAATTGAATTTAAATTAACGTATTTAAGAATTATTTATTTTGAGCTAAAAATGCAATGCCAAGGCTAAAAACTACAAAATAAAAAAGATAAATCGTACTGTCAAAAAAAAAACAATGTAACTAGCATTTTAATAACAATAAAATAAATTTGTTTTGACATTTTTGTTCTGATAAATAATATATTCATTGTAATTTAATAGAGCCGTCACTTTTCGTTGCTGCCACTACCTTGGAAGATTTCGATTATGTCTTCTTGTCTTTTCAGGATCAACTGACAAATAGTAACATTTTTAATGATTTTTCTGCCAGGAGGAATTTCTACTTTACAACTGCTTGACAAAAAGCGCGTTGCCTAATATTAAAAAGTCTGGCAACCTCGATGCGTTAAAATTCTTGGAACTTATTTATTTTATTAATTCTTAAATAAGTTGTTACAACAAATACAAGTTAAGGTATTAAAAACTTGAGCCGCTAATTAATTATTATTATTTTTAAAAGTTCTAATTTCGGTCCCACGAAAAGAGACGAAGAGAGAGGCAAAAAAATGGATAACAAGGGTATATTAGTTATTAAAACAGTAAGAAAACGCGCATTTCTCTAAAAATGGGTAATTTGTATATTAAATGTGTGTTCTGGGCTAAAACCGACCAAATTTGATCGTTAAAGCCGGAAAGAGGGAACTACGAGAGCCTTTTGAGCGAACAAGAGAAGTTTCGTTTCCCGGAAAACAAGAGTGTAACTCAAGTCGACCCCCGGCGATTTAACGAAAACGCTATAAAAGCGCACGCCGCGTGGCTCTCACGCTCATTCAAAGTTGATTTTTCACGGCGTGTGGTTCTGTGCGTTTGTAACATTTAGCGGTTCTCTATCCTTTTTGTTCCAACAAAAGTTCACATAGTTCTGCGCAAATTACCAACAAAAGCAAGAAAAGGAGCAGCAGGCGACAACAACAAATAAAAACAACAATTGTAGCAACAGCTCCCCCACACAAAACTAAATGGTTGTGGGTGTTGAGTTTGTGTGTGTGTAAGGAACCCTCTTGTAAACACACACATATGTGTATTTTTTTCTGTGAGCCACAAAAGATTTGAGTGCATTTTTTGCCACTCGCCCCCACGCCAATAAGAAGTGAGCGAAAAAGGAGACCACGAAACAACAACAACAAAGCAGGCTTCCAGCGCATAAAAGCAGCGCTGTCGACGTCGACTGCAGTGGGCCAACGTTGTTGTTGTTGCAGTCGCGTCGTTTGTTGTTGTTCTTGTTGCAGCATCAGAGCGTGAGAGGGAGAGCGAGCGAGACAGATAGAAAGGGACAACAGGAGAGGCAGAAAAACACTTCGGTAAGTGGCAAAGAAGAAATAATAACAGCAACAACATCGATCTTGACGAAGAGCGATTAAAAGTAAATAAGAAAAAACTGCCGGCGAATGCGAGTACAAAAGCACAAAAGTGCAAAACAATAATACAGCCCCGGTCACAAAATGATACCAAAAGTTGTTCTCAACTAGAATTCACTACTAAAAGTGTTAAATTTTAAATGGTTTTAAATAACATGTTTTCTTCAATTGGAAAAATGTGGAATTTTGGTGTACGTGATAAATTCAACCAGCACGCACGCACCCGAATGTACAAGAAAAACAAAAGCGAGAAAAACCAAAAAAAAAAATGCTGCCCACAGCCGCCGCCCTCTCCAAATTTGTTTTTATTTCTGTCTGTCCAACTTGTATGTTGTATATTTTGATTTTTTTTGTAAATGAGTTTATTTGCATTCGGCGGCTTCTTCGGAAATTTCCATGTCATCCGATGCTCCCGCCACGATTCTTATTTTTCCATTTTGTCCAACCAATCACGGTGCTGATAAATTATTTAGTCTTCACAGAATTTATTGTGATTTTAAAGCTAAACAATTATTTATAATAACATTTTACAGTAGCTTGAACTTTTGAAATCTGATGTAAAAATCACAAAAACCTAGCGTATATCAATATGTCTGAACCGGTATTCATCAGTATTTTATAGAATTTATGTTTACTTAATCGGTAGGTATTGTAATACCGAAGCTGTTGGTTTCAAATCCAAAGAAATATTTATAAACAAATTCCAATTTATCTTATTACTTCTTATGTATGTATGTAAGTATGTATGTATTGTTATACAGTTATAAACCTTAGTGTGACTAACATTCTTACCTCCTCTGTAAAAAAAAAGCATACAATGTTGCGACCAATTCTGATTCTTGTTCTTTTTTATTGGACATTGCTGGCTTTTTGCGAAACTTGCGACGCAGTTTCAACAGCGTCACTTTTATGCTTTTCCCCTTTCCTTTCTCTATCTCTCTTTCCCTCCACCTCTCCACCTTTTCCTTATTTTCGGGGTTAAAAAATAATTTCGGACACGCATCAACAAGAAGCAAAGGAGCAAAAGAGATGGGAACAGCAGCCGAAAAATGTTTGTTTTGTTGTTTCTGTTTTGTTATCAGAAAAAGGGGGCACAACAAGTGCGAAAGAAGAAGAAGCAGAAGCAGATGGACAGAGAAAGGAAGGAGACGGCAATAAAAACATAGAAATTCGTAAGGCGCACTAAATTTTCAAGGTTAAACCGGGCAAAACAAACATAAAACCGGTTACAGCATACATATGTATTCACAAAAGGGGAGTATATACGAATCAGTAGTCAAAGAAGAGAAAGAAGAGGGGAAACCAAAAGCGACGCAATACTAGGCACACACACACACACACCCAGCCAAACGCACCAAAACAACAACATATTAAAACAAAAATAACACCGTCGTGCGGCTTTTTTTGGCACGTTGTCTTTGTTTTTATTATGCTTTACATGGGTGAAAGAACTAGAAGTGAAAAGTGGAAATTCGAAACAAGTTTTACAAGCGATATTTTTTTAAACACAAGTATTAAGTACAACAATTTTTAGAAAATACATATGTATATAAATTTTGCTTTAAGAATAAGTTTTTTTTTTGATAACTAATACATTTTCAATTTTAAATACTTTTCAAAACCATTTTGGTTTAGTTCTATGAAAAAAATATGAAAAAGTTATATTCATTATTATTTTAAATAAGTCTTGCTAAAACAAACAAACTGAGATAAAAAAATTAGGGTAATTAGAATACATAGGGATTTTTGAACATATGTATGTATATAAAAACAAAACAAAACAATCACAAACGAGGACTACTTTCAATTCACAGTTAGTGGAAAAGAGATGGCTCTAATGTTTGTGGGGGTTGCAAAGCTTTAACGGTAACAGCATTATGTAGTCTCTTCACTTTTCTTCTTGTTGTTGTTGCGTGACCTTGAATTTTGACTATGAGGGAGTTTCGATACACGTCGTTGACGCTATCTCTGTCACTCCCACGCCCATTGACAAAAATTTGCTAAATCCAGACGCAGTACCGTTATATACAGATGCGGAACTTGTACTAGCGCTGATGATGCGGAAATAACTTATTATTCTTATTATATTTCCAAACAACAGGTCGTAGAATAGTTTCGATTTTTTTTAAAAACACCATCATAAGCAAAAACACTTTTTTTATGTCTTGATAGGTAAGTTATATCTATAAATAAATTTTAAAAGGCTGATTGTGTTTTTTTACATGATAGTCTAAAAAACAATAAATTGGTTGAATGCTTTATTTCAAACAGCAGTCGTTTATTTAGTTCTTGGTATTGTCACTATATTACTTTGCATTATTATTCAATTAGTTGTGTTGGGCATACAACAACGATACAAATTACATCCAAGCCAAACAGCTTATTTTATTTTTAGTTTATAACACGCCAGATAGAAAAGAATCTAAATAACAAAATAGAACAATAGGGACCTATTAAGAAAAGGGGTTTTGGGGGGATGTCGGCTACGTGCCAGACATCGGGTGTTTTTATACCCTTGCAGAGAGTATTACAATTTATTTGCAACGCACTGAAAGACACATTTCCGACCCTACAAAAAATATATGTATATTCTTTATCAGTATCACTAGACTCTTCGATTTAGCCATGTCCGTCTGTCCGTCCGTTTCTGCGCAAACTAGTCCCTCAGTTTTGAAGCTATTTAAATTAAACTTAGCAAAAATACTGATTTCTATTGAAACGAGCCCGAAAGGACGAAGAAAAATATAACTACGCTGCTTTTTAATTTTTTTTTTTTTCAATATTTTCCAAGATATAGTACGGCTCTACGGCTTTAATTTGATTCAAATCAGTATACTATATCATATAGCTCCTATTGGAGCAATCGGTAAAAAATCTGAAACAGTATAACTTCGCTGTTTTTCAATTGATTTAAATTTATTCCAATATAAAGAAATAGTTTATTGTTTCAGAAATACGGTTTTCGTTTTATTAAAATTGGACAACAATATCATATAATTCGTCGGAAAATACCATAGCTTCACTGTTGTTAAACATATACGTATACAAATCGGAATATAGTTTTTATAAGGAACTTAATTTAATTTAATTTGTGCTAAAGCTGCAAGGGTATTAAAGTACGGCATGCCAAAGATTGCCTTCTTTCTTTCTTGTTTTACATTAGTTTTAGTGCCATGAATACCATAAACAAGACGCACAATAACAAACAAGACCTTTGAAAGCATTCCAGCTTAAAGGCGGGACAAGCTAATTAAACCGCATCAAACACAACAAAAGTGAATCCTCAAAAAAGTTCTTGGCTACATTTTATAATTTGTTTTTATTCTAGTTCGTCAAGTGTACCGAAAACTTTCAATGATTATATTTGCATCTTTAAACATTGTACTTATGTATTTTATTTTCCATACGGAAGTTGTACGATTTTATAAAAATGTACGTCGGTTAGTATTAAAGTAACCGGTGACCTACCTTTTAAGAATTTTAAGAATGTTTTATAGTCATATACGAACAATATTCTTATAGACACTACTTTGGTTTGACCTGAAATATTTACATTCATTTTTTATAGAACAAAAAGGACGCACCTGGTGCCAGAGTACAAAACCCAAACCGTCATATAATCCTTGCTGTGCATTCCAAGGGGAAAACGAGGGACGTATTGTAGAGAGTGAGCTATCGCCAATATGGAAGTGGAATTGAATAACAAACGCGCCACCAACGGCGGCGGCCGTCACTCCTCGGCGGAACCCGATTCCAAGGAAAGTTCCGTGGAGCGGGAGCTGAACGGAGAGATTCAGGCGGTGGAGTTGAACGGTGGTGGCGGTGAAGGTCACTCGAACGGGCATATCAAGAAGCCGCTGCCCGTGGAGGATGGCAGGATTAAGCGCAAGGCCAAGCGGCTCATCCAAAGACAGAACAGTGGTTCGGGCGGCAGTCCCAATCAAACCAATGGCAATGGAGCTGCTTCCGGCGGCACAGGTGCCGGTACATCGCCACTGGCAGCCAACGGCATCCTGCCCTCGCCCGGTGGCTATGTGGTGCCCCATCGACGCTGGAAGAATAGCCGCCGATCGAGGAACCTCAATCGTGGCCGGGGACTACCAAAAAAGGGTGGAGCCGGTGGCAAGGGCGTCTGGGGATTGCCCGGCTCCGAGGCTCTGGCCGAGGTCTATGAGGATGAAAATGATCCCAATTATGACAGCGAATGCAACGATCGGAATGTGGAGCTGCGCGAGGTGATCACGGAGATCACACCCGAGGAGTTCTTCAAGCTGGCGGAGCCCATTGTCCTGGAGTACTACGAGCACGGGGATCCGCACGAGGTGGCCTTGAGCTTCGATGAGATACTGCAGGGTCCGTTGCGGGAGCATATAACCAGCATTCTCGTGGAGATCGCCATGGATCACAAGGACTCGCAGCGCGAGATGACCTCGGTGCTGATTTCCGATTTGTACGGCAGAGTTATAACCGGCAAGGATATTGAGAAGGGTTTCAACATGCTGTTGGCCAATCTGCCGGATCTCATCCTTGACACTCCAGAGGCGCCCATTATGTTGGGCAACTTTATGGCCCGTGCCGTGGCCGATGACTGCATTCCGCCCAAGTTTGTGGCCAAGGCGGAGGAGGAGCTAAAGCATCTGGAGCTCGGCGAACATGCCGAACAGGCTCTGCGCCGTGCGGACTCGCTGATCCATAAGCAGGTGTGGGCCCATTTGGACAATGTGTGGGGCATGGGCGGGCCATTGCGTCCGGTGAAGACGATCACCAAGCAGATGGAGCTGCTGCTCAAGGAGTACATATCCTCCCGCGACGTGGCCGAGGCGCAGCGCTGTCTGCGTGCCCTCGAGGTGCCACACTACCACCACGAGCTCGTCTACGAGGCGATCGTGATGACACTGGAGTCCCTCAGCCAGACCACCGAGGAGTCTATGTGCGAGCTGCTCAAGCAGCTAGATCTCACCTGCCTGGTGCTGCCCGCGGGCATGGAGCAGGTAGGTTTAAACTTTAAAACTTTACTATTTTAAAATGCTGAATATCTTTTATATCTTTCAAAAAATAAAGTTTGTCATCATTAGGTTTTTGAATCAACAACTGGATATTTATTTGATTTAAAAATACTTAAAAGTAATTAAAGTCATTAAACTATGGTTTTTTCTTGCCAGCTAAAGTCTAGAAATTTATTCTATTCTTTGTTTTATAATTCATTGATTTCTTGAACTGATTTCATATTAATGCTAATAGAGGAATGGTCTTGTAAAATAGTTTAATGATGAGGATAATCCTTAAGTTTATTAAATTCTTCCTTTTCTAATCCACCGAATTGTTGATCCTTTTGCCAGGGTTTCATGCGCGTTTTCGATGACATGGCGGATATCGTTTTGGATGTGCCCCTGGCCTATATAATACTCGATCGCTTTGTTGAACGCTGTAATCGCGCCGGATTTCTTACCGACAAGATTATAAACAATGTGCCATCTCGGTAAGTTATCATTTTGTCCTTTAGAAACATGATTTGGGCGTCTTAAATTAGTATTACTTTTAGGAATAGAAAATATATAAGAGTTCAAATTAGAGAATTAGAAAGATTTTCAAAGATAATTGTCGTTTACTAAATCAGACGACCATAACAATATGGGTAACATTTCGTCTCCTTTCTGTATGTGGCAACTAAATGTTTGTGTTTCTTTCTTCGAAATATCAATTGATAAGGACAATAGAAATAGAAAACGATTAGCCCACCTGTTTACAAAAATATTCAAACTTAGGCACATACATATGCATGTGCAAGAAAACAAACTCAGTTAGCAATGAGAGCGAGACGTGTTTACGTAATCTTAGCAGCCATAAAGACACCACGCCCCCAAAGTGGTGCCCCCTATAAAGCAGGTCTATACATTGTTGTTTACAATTATATGTATGTATGTTTGTGCATGTTGTAAAAATATACACTTTCCATATGAAACAGGGCCTATTGATCAGATCGTCAGCCACAAAGAGGTATTGGTTAATTGTTCATAACAACTCGCTGTTTAGTTTGATAACAATATTACTAAATGTCGATTATGGAAAGTTTTTGTTGTTTGATTATTCTATTTTTGGCGAAGGGCATAGCTAAGATTTATGGAGGACGTTGGTTTGCTCTAATTTGTTCCTATGAGTGAAGTGCAAACACTTGCTGGCAAATGTATAAGTAATGGTTGATTAATAAAAGCAAATTAAAGTATATTACAACTTAATTAATACCTGACACAGGAAGATATTTATAACAAAACATTTCAATGTTAACTTAAAGGGCTGTGGGCGTTTTGTTGTCATCAGTTTTTATAAAGTCCATGAATACATAATGCGGTATTACTATAACGTTTACCGGTGCTGTGCTTAGATACATACATATGTATGTAGGAATTTTTGTACGTGATATTTTTTTGTTTTTGCCGGCTTCGACTTGTTTATTATTCTCCTATTTATTTATTTTTTTTGCTTTTGGCTCAGTTTCTTATATAGACGGATAAGTAGTACATATAGACGTGTTTTGTTTGTGGCCAAAGTGTTTGTCTGTGCGAGTGTATATGTTTGTTTATGAAATTTCTATTGCGCAGTTCAGTTTCGCATTTTGGAATTAACTTGACGGACGACGCGTCATCCGTTGAGGCAGTCGCCGATTGTTGTTGGTTTTGGTTTTCATTTATTGTTTATGTTGTTTTTCTTGTCGTTTCAGTTGTTGTTGTTGGTGTTGTTGTGCCGGTTTATCAGGTGCCGGCTAGTTATATTTATTTTTATACCGAGTTCTTGCCTCTCCTATGCGATCATATTTTTTCCATTTGTACTTTCTGTTTCTTTGCTGGGGCTTTTGTTTTTCAGCCGTTGATGATAAATACTGTCGGTGTTAACTGTTTTTAAGGATATCGTATTATTTTTATATAATCTCTATACCCAAAAAAAAAAAAAAATCATTCAAAAACGGTCAGGGGCTGTAAAGATTTGCATCTATTACTCAAGATAATTATTTTATGGAAAATCGTTGGTCGAGTTTTTCTATATTATTTATTTGACGCCAATTGTTGACAATCATTACAAGATACAATAACTAATTTTATTTTAAGATAATTATAATTATTCGTATATTAAAGCTAAATAACATTCTTTAGCTATGTGCATGTACAAAGGTGCGAGGGTATTTAAGACTTCGGCTTTCTTTACAGTTTTTGTCGTTTGTTTTGCAAAAGAAGTGGTTTTTATCGATAGGATTTGTGAGGGGGGGAACGTGGGCGGGCGTCTCTTATCGATTGCTTTTTATCGCGGCAAACTTTGCATTACTGAATTGATGTTTATTGCACTTTTTTTTATATTATAGTTTGTTGGTGCAACAACCAGCAAGTGGCTCAAGATCGTCTTGGGGTTTTGTTTGCTGTGGTTGTGTGCTAGTGTTTGTGCGAAGGTAAACATGGCGGCCAAGTTGCTGTTATCGACCTGCTTGCCACTCCCACTTTGGTTGCTATCTTTGTGGTTGTTGCTGGTGTTGTTGTTGTTGCCTATGTTGTTGTTTCTGCTACTATAACTGCATTTGCATTTTGCATTCGCCTTGACGGCGGCTATTGCACTTTGCCACTTTTAGCGCAGTAACAACAACGCAACGCGACAACAAAAACAACAACAGCAGCAGCAACTGCAGCAGAAACTGCAGCAGCCACAACAACAACAACACCTATCACATTGCACCAACACACCACCAACAACAACGCCAACGCAAATGCAGCTGCATAAAGCTAGCACAAAAAAAAAAGAGCTGAACTCAATGCCAAGACACTCAGACACATAACGGTTGATGAGTTTGAGTGCTGACAAAAAAAAACGTTTATTTCGAGCTATTTTACTCATGTTTATATTATATTTTTTTTTAATTACAATTTTTTTTCAGCGTGTTAACAAAATTATAGTATCAGTTTTATTTTCTATGATTTATCTGAAATATTTCTAAAATATGCATTTAATTAATTAATAACTTGTTTCAAATTTTGAGAACTTCTGTTAAACATGGAATTTAAAATTTATATAATCTAGTCTAAATTATTGTGGCCCCTTAATTGTTTAGCTGTAAATTAGCTTAACTGCCAGCACTGCCTTTAAGCTGACTTCGTTGGGGGCTCCGCACTATTATGCTCTTTTAAAAAAAACATTTTTTAATCCGTGTATTTACTTGTGTTTGTGGTCGCGCACGCTTATCTTGGCGCAATTTTATTTTGATTTTTTTTTTATACATATGTGTGCAATTTTGTCCCCCACTTGGTCACATTTGTACATACATACATACATATGTATGTGTATTTATAGGAGCAACAATTAAGGCTTCAGCTGGTTTTTTTACTTTTGTACTTTATTATAAGTATAGAATCCTTTGATTGGTCAGCTCTTTGAGAAAAAAAAAAACTAGTTTTGATTTCTGCTCCCCCTCTCAATTTGGTGCACCCGCTACTTTTGCACAGCTGTTGTAGAGAGAGATATATGGAGAGCATTGAGAGCCAGGGAGAACCGCAAAGAGAGAAGAGAGCACGAAAAAGGGTCAACGGTTGAATGAACTTTTGTGCAAATTCGTTGTTGTTCTTGATGTTATTGTTGTTGCCAAATTTGCGCCAAGCATTTTGCAACTTGTTTTTGTTTTTTTCCTCTTTGTTTCCTTGTTCTTTGTTTTTGCAGCATTGCATAATTGTATAATTGCTAAGTGCGTACGGCAAAGCGAGAAAAAATAAAATACAAATACAAATTATTCAGTTGCATTTTAAATATATTTTCTTCTTTGTTACTAGCTTGCTGTTGCTATCTCTTCGCAATGTAGAACAATATTTATATGTTCCATACTTAAATTGTTGATGTAAGATGTTTGATCAAGAATCAGTTGAAATCATTGCAAGTAGTGATACAATTTTGATCAGTACTTACAAAATAAATTTTACAAATATGAAACCACTCTCCAGCAAAATCTAATGATTTTATGTACAAATTTCTAATATTTGATCTCTTTGGATCATTCGTTGTTGTTGAATTCTTGAAAATTGTATCTTTTTTTGTTCTTTAAAAAGTTTGTGTATTTGCTGTTGACATATATTGAATATTGAAAGTGGGACATAGTATCGTTATTAAAATTAAGAATTTAAAGGCAGTAAAACTCGGAAGGTTGTTCTGAAAGTATAAATACGTTTTCATTGTTATTTAAAAGATAACATAACATCGATAGCCAATTTAGAAATTTGTTTACCAAGTCTAGTCTATATTATAAACCCTACTACCCTTATTGGACTAACCAATTTCTGATCAATTTCTCTGATTTTATATTTGCAGCGGACGCAAGCGTTTTGTTTCTGAGGGCGATGGTGGTCATGTGAAGCCGGCTACCTTGCCCATACGCGATTAAATAGGTATTACGGGGACCCTTTATATGCTTACATAACGACTCGACCCCAAGGACACCTAGAAGCAACCGCAGAATAAAAAGAAAAAAAAAAACACCAAATTACAAAAAGGAAAAATCCACAGGAATAAGCAAACAAAAAAATTGATAAGGAAAGACGAAATGGAGAATTTGTCGCAAATCTTGATATAAAAAAAGAACCTATCCTTTAACCCTGAAACGGTCACACACACACAAAACAACAAACAATCAATCGGAATTTGATCTCCGTTTAAACTATATTCATAATTATAAAATCTACATAAACACCTACAACGTATATCTTACCTACATGTAACTAAAAACGTAAAGCGGAAGTATATTTTAAAGATTTGTAAAAACGAAATGAGTGAAAAGATCACAAAAAAGATAATCCAGCCAGAGAAATGCAGAAATGATAATATACAGCAGTTGTGGGTCTTCTTTCGGTTTGGATCGATCGCATATGATAAAAGATGGAACAGAACAGCAGCGTACTTAGCACGCTGTCATTATGCCACTTTAAAGCAAAGCATATTACTTATACGAAACTGTTATACACTACACACTCGTACACCCCAAAAGAAGAGGATAAAAAGTTGTTTGAGAATTATGTTTAACCAACCACTGTTATACAGCCAAAACAACACACAAATTCCATTGATTTGAAATACAGAAACCATTTTGATAACTCCCTAAGCGCATCGTCATGATTTATTTCCTTCATTTTTTGTAACTTTGTGTGTTTGAATGACTCACCTAATTAAGTTTAAAATTACGTATCACATACATTACCCACGATTCACATATTTCTTGCTTGCTCTTTTTTTTGATTGAATAAACGTTGCATTTATAAGATAAGAAAAAGACTTGCTTTCGCCCAATTATATTTTTAATTGTTTACATTTCATGAAGAAAAAAAATTCGACATATTCTTACACGTACACCCACACATCTATATATAATATATATATATCTACATATATATATAAACTATTGTGTTAAAAGCAGATATACATAAAAATAAAATTTAAAAAAAAATTTGTTGGTTTAATAATATTCATTTGGGTGGTATTTAATAATGGACTAACGAGTCATTTAAATAGTTTAAAAACAATAAAAAAACTATTGATAAATTCGTGACATTCCCAACAATTTTTGGTTAAGATTAAATACCATTTTTATTCTGTGATTTAAATTCAGATGATTAATTGATTGTATATTTATTTACATTTTTTAAAAAACAAAAAATATTAGATATTAATTCTTCTTAAGTGCTTTAATTTAAAAAAATATATCATTTAAATAAATTCATAATAAATCAAAGATGTCCCTATAATATCAAAAGCTTAACAATAAACAGGTGTCCACAGCGTGCCAGTAATCTCCAGATATTTATAAGAAATACATATTAATTTGGATATGGTAAACCGGGTAAGTACTTTATAATATAAGTTTTTATTACATACTAAAAGATTTCTAATGTATATATATATATTAGAACGAAACACTTTATTGCTTAATCTGACATTACTAGTTTGTTTTTTGAACACCTTCGATTTAGTATAAGACAAAAAATAGATTTTCTCAGCTTAATCTGCTACTGAGCCATCTGGTGGCTCCAGCTTAACGTCGGCGGATCAGGGTCGGTGGGCATGGCCCACCACCGAGGGCGACATGTGCACGGGCGGGCCACCTGGACCACTGCCCATGCCTCCGAGCAGGGCCACATGCTTCCGGTAGTTGGTGAACTGCTCCAGGTACTGCTTCACCGTGTCCATCGGCTCGAAGATGTCGTTGTGCTTCGCATGCAACTGCTGCTGCCCCATTGCCGTCATTATCGTCTGTGTGGCGAAGTACGAGGGGAAGTCCTTGCCGACTCCGATGCCCAGGAATCCTTGCAACACCTCGCGTATCATTTCCCAGCAGTAGGCCAGAATCACGCACGCCTTGTACTCGATCTCGATTAGGATGCCCTAATTAGTAAATGTTTATATAATAGTGTTAATATTGTTAAGTCGATTAAAGTAAATGTAAAAGTACAGAAAGGTTATATTTATTCCTGGAAATTCATTTAGCTATCTCAATATTTAAAAACAAAATATGTATTGTTTAAGAGATATTTTGTTAAAACTTTGTCAAAATAAGAACAAAAGGAGTTAAATAGATAGATAGTAAAGCAGATTTGTGATACTTTAAAGTGCTTTATTAATTTCAGAAGCTCTGATTTCATAGGACTAAAAATATATGGTTAAAAGATAGCAGTTTATAGATAACTTAAAGGCTCCATTCATTTTAAAGGCAATGATTTCGAAGGAGTAAAAATTGATGGATAGAAGGGGGCACTTTGGTGTTACCTTACAGTGCTTTAAAGTATTTTAGAAGTTCTGAGTCGGATGGAGTACAAAAATAGATGAATAGAAGGGCAGTTTGGTGATACCTTGAAGTGCTCCATCATGGTGACTGATCCCAGTTTGATGACGAAATCGCCATACTCGAAACGGGCGCCACGGGACTCGATTTTGGTCTGTTTCTTGGACGTGAAGGTGTTGGTCACCTTGCCCATGAGCAGATCGAAGCTGTTGTCGGCGACGAGGGCCACCTGTTTGCCGGTCCCGTTGTCGATGATGGAGAACGTGGAGGCGGGATGTTCCGAGTCGTGCAGGACATGGACGGCACGTCCGGGAGATCCATTGTGAGGCTGGGGCGTCGAAATGTACGATTCGCAGTCCACCAGAAATTGACCGGCATGTGTGGCGCCGAGCGAAAGCAGGCGTTTGCTCAGCTGATCGATTATGTGCGCCCCCGATTTCCCCTCGGGCAGGGGATATGGTTGCAATACAGTGACACCCATACTTTATTTTTAACAATTAAGCGAATAATTTGGTTTGAAATGGTACTAATTTTTTTTTGTTTACTTTTGCAAGCCGTGTTTCGGCAGTGTGACCATTGATTGCTTTAGTTGGAATTACCAACAGGGCTGCCAGACGTTTTGCAGTTGTATTAAAATATTTAAAAGCTGAAAAGGTAAATATAAATCAATTTTCTTATTCGGGCCTGGAAAAACACTGAGAAATTGGAGAAAGACATTTCAAGGAAACCATTGATGCATTCCCATATTTTCTAAAACGTTTATATGAGCATCTTATGAGTTTGAGAAATTTTCATGAAATTTCTATAAAGATAATTTTAAAAATGAATTCAATATACAACCAGTGTTTTGGCTAAATCAACAGATTTAAAATTAATAAAATTATATAAGTCACTAAAAGTCAAGTCTGTTCTGTGTACTTTTTTAAAATTAAATTAAATAAACGGCCAGAGCTGCCAGTGTGTCCCCACCTGAGCCATTAGAAATTCAGATTTTGACATTGACCAGTTTATCGAATACGGTAACACTGCATTCTTTTTTATTTTGTTGTTGCTATTTTGATCATTTATTAAATTTTGCACAAACTACGCGCCATTTGGACGCTTTTTGGACATTTCCCCCGGGCATTTCGAACATTAGCGGAACTTGGAGGTGTTTTTATGCCGGATTTCATTTGGAAATCAGGTGCGCTTGTATATTTAGCCACCAGTTGTTGTCCAATTCGCATTTCCACGCCATCCCAAATTGGTATTTTATCGCGCGCGCCTTTGGATTTATAAATATATATATCCCAATCGGAGTTATCAACTCCAATTTCTGTCCGCCAGGATGTCGCAGGAAAAGATTGGTGCCAATGTGGCCGGCATGACATCAGAAATAGAAGAGATTCTCTTGGATTTTTGCATCTGCATTCAGGGCAAACAGTCGCCCGAAGTTCACGGTAAGATTTTGGGATAACTCATTGATTGTCCACAAGGACATTGCTTTTGGTCTACATTTTTGTGTTTCTCTGCATCATACTTATTTCCGGAGTCACCGAAAAAACTCCAAGGATATCGAGGACACTAGGAATGGACCATGTCAGATAGTATTCTAAACATTAGAGGAGTCCGTGGAATGCATCTATTTTGGGAACCTATCCTAAAATAAATAACCAATTAATCCATGTTTTACGAAAATGACAAATATTTGGATAGATTATATAGAAGTACATATACAGCTGTGGTCATGAAAATAGTGACATTGGCTTATGGATATAGCATTTAAAACTAGCATTGATGCAACTTTTGAAAAATTTGTATATATATTCATAAAGCTAATACTATAAACTTAATGAGGCGCATATAAAAATCCACATATTTTATTGGTTATAATATTTTAAAAACATTAAATATCTTGTTCATCTTCACATCGTTTTGGCATAAAAATGTTTTTAACACATGATTTTTTTAACTAAAAATTTAGCTTACAATTTTTCTTTGATCAATGTTTTTTTTTTAAGTATTTTAAAATGGTATATGTATGATAAATGTGTGTTCCAAAGTCTTTTGATTTCGACTACAACATACAAATTCTCCAAGGTTCAAAAGTACACAATATATTGTGTTTCCAACTTACAATATACTTTTTATATTTTAAGTATTTTTTGTGTTTAATTTGGGAATTAAGGATATATGTACTTGTGCTGGAGACTTGGGAGAAGACAAATATAAATACTAATAAAATAAGTATTATATTCTGTGGTTTTAATATATGTCTATCCTCCACAGAACTCGCCATAGCCCGAGCTGCTCAGTGTTTGGCCGCAAATCCTGGTAACTTTCGCCATTCGATACCTTTTACCGAACGCGAATGTGTCCAGAAGATAATGAAGATCCTGAATGCCAGGGAGAATGTGGACGGATTTAATGTGGCGGGCAAATTCTACGCCATCTACGGCAGGTTTCTGCAGATTAAGTTCGATCCCTACCTAAGGCATTCGCTGTTGAGCTATCTGCTCTCGCTGGCAGACAAATCCGTGGAGTGGTCGTCTACAAATGGAGACTCCTCGCCGTCATCAATCACCACTTTTGATCGTGAATCGGATAATCTTCGTCAGGTTTTGAGCAGTCGAACGTCCGCCAGCACATTTCGCAGCTCTTCGAATGGCTCTTCCACCGCATATGCATCCAGCAAGCAGAACGGCAATGGCAATGGCAATGGCAGTGGAGTGGCCAACGGTGGCAGCGTATACAGCTACGATGCCTCACAATCCAGCCTGGGATTGGGCCAACAGCCCATGCCCAACTACCTGAGCATAATTGAAGCACAAAAGAATCCCGAAGTCATGCAGGATATAGTGACAAATGCCGTTTACTCCTTCACCGGCGTCCAAGGGAAATACCTAAAGAAGGACATAGTCTCGGGGCGTTTTAAGCTCGATCCACTGAACATCAAGGCACTGACCATCGGCCAAGCGGGCATGTTGGTCCGTCTTTCCGAACTTGGCTACTACCACGATCGCGTGGCCAAGTTCGCGGACGTGACGACCGGCTTTAATGCCATGGGCTGCATGGGTCAGGCCCTCATATCGAAGCTCAAGGAGGAGCTGAGCGACTTCCATGGCCAGGTGTCCGTGCTACACGACGAACTCAATCGCCACCGGGAGGCCCGACTGAGTGGTGATGGCGGTGGCGGTGCCGATGGCAATGAACTGACGCTGTTCAAGCTGCTCGCCTGGTACATGAAACCACTGCACCGGATGCAGTGGCTCACCAAGATCGCCGATGCCTGCCTGATGAAGAAGGGCGGCGATTTGGCATCGACTGTTTACGATCTGCTGGACAATGGGAACTCGATGGTCAGGGAACTGGTCAATCAGTTAATGACCGCCATTTGTGGGCCGCTGGTTCGCATGATCTCCACGTGGATGCTGGAGGGCGGCATTTGCGATCTCTACGGCGAGTTCTTTGTGGAGTCCCTCAGCGAAGTGGGTCCGGATCGGCTATGGCACGATAAATTTCGCCTCCGGTGGGCCATGCTGCCCAAGTTTGTGCCCCTGGAACTGGCCAATAAGATTCTCAAAACGGGCAAATGCATTAGCTTTCTGAGGGAAATCTGCGAGACGCAGGAACTAGTCAAAAGTCGCGACCAACTCAAGCAGATCATGGACAACAATGGTGAGTGGTTTGTGGTTGGTGTTTCTTACGAAGTGTTATTGTTATTTTCTTGTTTCTTTACAGTTGCCCACATCTTTTCTTACGTGCCGGACACTAGTTGGCATGCGGCTGTGGAAACGTGCTACCAGCAGACCTCCAAACATGTCCTAGACATCATGGTCGGTCCACACAAGCTGCTGGATCACCTGCAAGGCATGCGTCGCTATTTACTGCTGGGCCAGGGCGACTTTGTCAGCATTCTCATCGAGAATATGAAGTAAGTTTCATGCTAAAAACAATCAATATATATGTATATAGATATGTATTTATATAAACCAACTTGCAGGGACGAACTGGAACGCCCGGGCGTTGATATATATGCCCACGATCTCTCAGCCATGTTGGATGCTGCTCTCCGGTGCACAAATGCCCAGTACGATGATCCGGATATACTGAACCACCTCGATGTGGTGGTGCAGCGGCCCTTCCCCGGGGACCACGGCTGGGACATCATCTCGCTGCAGTACATCGTCCATGGACCCCTGGCTACAATGCTGGAGCCCACCATGCCGGTGTACAAGACGCTCTTCAAGCCCCTCTGGCGCATGAAGCACATGGAGTTCGTGCTCTCGAAGAAGATATGGAAGGAGCAGATGGGCAACGCAAAGGTGAGTTTGCTGGCAATTTAGCTTCTTATCTGCGTCCCACAAGTGCATGCACATATTTAAATAGAACCCGGCTGACCCTCAGATTGCACATGGTCCAAAGTAGACTGCTTCAAGCGGGCAGGGAACTGAGGTTTTTACTTTCAAATTTGGCATTTTATTTTGTACACGGTGTGCCTCCGTTTTCACAACTTTTGTTGTCGCCAACACTTAATTGGTAATCTATGCTAAAAAAGAAATTTTAGATGATTATCTTATTTTTCTTTTGAAATTACATACATTTGTTTTCTTTTCAAGTCTCATTTTGATTTTAAAACGAAATAAGCTGTCGATTTGTTAAAACGATTTAAGTTTATTAAAGTTTTATAAAATTGAAACTAAGGGAGTTTAATAGAAATTTATAAAAGTATTTACATTCAAGTATCCTGAGTAAAAGTAATGCACAAATTTGAAATGATAGAAATTTTGATATGGTCTGTTGTTGGTACTGAATACATTATTAAATATGTCTAAAATGTCCGGCATTGGCAATATATGAAATGTTGCAATTGGCAACAATCTCAAACATAAGTATCTTTTATACGTATTTGCTTGTTTAACATTATTCAAGGCCTATGACATTCTATTTAAGCTTATCTACCACGAAAAGCTACAATGTTCCTGATATTGTTGCTTTCCAAATTTAAAGATTAAAAGAATCCATGGATTTATAGAATCAAAAGCTTCACTCGCAACAAAGATGTGAGAAATCTGTGTTAAAAGGAAGTCCCAGTTCAAAAGAAATCGCCTATAATAACTATTGAGATAAGATTGCCCACGTAATCTAATCCGCTGCGATTACCCACTTACCGATAAACCATTCAATAGTATCAAAGTGCACAAGAATTTGTCGTTTTCGCCTTATGTATTATTTTCTAGTTTTGTAGACGATTTCCCGTACAAAAATAACATTAATTATGTGGTGAAACAAAAACACGAATACAGATTACAAATTACACACGAAAAAAAAATAGAACACACACACACTGTTGTTGGTGAGGAATGTGCAGACTGTGTGGGACTCTGTTGATCCTTTTACAACTTGGCATCGGTCTTCAGGAGGGGCGCCAGTTTCTGGGTGAGCATGATGTTGCCGGCAATCTTCAGTTTGCCCTTCATGAAAGCAGCCTGGGGATTCAGTTTGCCGAGGGCGATGTCAACCATGTCCTCGTCGGCGACCGTCAAGGTGGTGTCCACCTTGATGCCCTGGGCGGGTCCCTCATAGGCCTTGGCGTTCTTGCAGTCCAGAGCTGGGGAAAAAAAAAGAGGTTTTTCAGTACAAATTTTCACTGACTTTAAGGGTCTAAGGGTCAAAGGGCCACGAGGTTGTGGCTCAAACGAATCTTGGTATTTTTTGTATAGATTATAGGCTTCTTAAAATATTCTTTTCTCAAAAACTTCCTACTTATTGTTCAGTATATAATAAAATCCCAGTTAATTTTTTAATACATTTTGCATCTACAGTGATTTGTTGAATTTTTAAGATATTTACTGCCTTAAGTCTAAAGGAAATGTTTATGACTCTCAGGCCATTTGAATACTCTTTAACTGCATTCATTGATTTTATTCCTATAGGTATTACTATAGGTAACTATTTAAAAAAAAAAAATGTATTTAAATCCTAGTTTTCATGTTAAATCTAAGGCATGTTAATTACATAGTTTACTTCTAGATACATTATTAATGAATGAAAAAGTTAAAAGGCGAAAGAAACCGGGCTCTCTCTAAATAAAATTGATGTTTTTGCCGCAACAAGTTTTACATGCATCTTCATTGATGAAATGTTCAATACAATAGTGATTGTGTCTATGCCAACAGCTGGTGCCGAAGTACAAACACTGTGCACTTTGAACTGTGGCTACCAGAAAATGCAAAACGCGCACGCAAAGACCACGTACTCCCGGCGACAGGGTCGGAACCCAGGGGGTTGTCAACTAGGGGTACTTAACTGCCGCCCTTAAACAAAAAAATGTGTATTGAATGTAACTTCAACACGAAATCATTACAATTTGAATATTCAACTAGAGCAGCCCCTTTAAAATCATTACAATTTGAATATTCATCTGGAGGAGTCCCCTTAAAATGACGCCCCTGTTCTGTTAAGGGTTTGCCTTCTTTTTTTTTTTTTTGGGGGGGGGGGGGGGTAGGGGTTTGCGCAATAAGCGATGGGGGCTACTTACTCCACTCCTTGGCCACCTTGCCGTCCTTGGTGATTTTGTAGAGGAACACTCCGTTGACCGCCTTTGCCTTGGCCTCGTTCTCCTTCAGGCCATCGATGATCTTTTGGAAAACGGCGTCCGACTGCAGCGACATGGTTGTTGTGTGTTTTCTGTATGTTTTTTCCGTAAAAAATAAAAGAAAATCAGCGATTGGTTCGTTTTTTGTGCGCCGTGAAAAATGCTTACGATTTGAGCGGAGAACGCGAAATAATGAGCAGACAGCCTGTAATCGTCGATTTTATTGTGGCTTTTTTCACTTTACTCCCCGCCCGGAGAAAGCGAGATGGCGATACAGTGTGGAGCCGGCCAGTTACGCCCCACTCGCTCACTCTCATTGCTTTTGCATATGGTGTCGGAGTGCTTGTACTCTCTCCCTCTCGCAAAACTGTTAGCCAGCTGATGCACAGTGGGCCGAACCCATCAAATTGGCTCTATATTGGCAATAAAAGATCCAATTGGGGGAGTTAACAAAATTGTTGACTCTGCTTACCTAAATCATATCCATCATTTTTATTTAAATTTCTTAATTTTACAAATTAAGCCATTAAAAAGAAGTAACTATACTCCCTTAAACCAAGACTTTTCAATATATAAGACCAAATAATATATTTTTCAATAATTTACTCTCCGAACTGTCTACGCTTAAGCAATTAAGAAATATAGAAATTGGGTACCCTAAACATGTTCAAATTCTTTTTTAAGATTGTGGAAATATTGACTGTTTGACCACCTTTAAACCACGGTTTCAGGTGTGGAGTTTAGACTTTAACATAAACATGATACGCTTAACATGGACCTTTAACAGCGGTTATCAGCTGTTGACCATGGCTGTTACCACGCTCCTTGGTCCAAGTTTTAGTGCAAAGTGCGCACCAAGTTTGAAATGCCCATAAAACGGCGATAAGACTTGAAGAGTCTTCAGATTATTCGGGAAAAATATGTCACCTCACGAGCTCATTCAAGAAATATTATTAACCCTACTACCCTTAGAAATTTTTTTTTTTTAAATATGACTTTTTTTTAAATATCCCTTTATTAACAAAAGGAAAAAAATATATTTATAAAATACGTACATCTATAATTTTTTTCAAATTATCTGAGCATACCTCAAACTACAAATCAA
This sequence comes from Drosophila gunungcola, assembly GCF_025200985.1. Lineage (NCBI taxonomy): Eukaryota > Metazoa > Arthropoda > Insecta > Diptera > Drosophilidae > Drosophila > Drosophila gunungcola. Next base: position 66,928 of record NW_026453283.1, read on the forward strand.
AATTATTGAAGACATTAATAGTCAGTCCAATTAAATTTTATAAACCATATTATAGAAGCCAACCTTTGATTTTACAGGGGCTTACAGTACGATTTGTATTGTAAAAGCTTGCTTATATTTAGCCCATTTATGCCTACAAAACGGATACAATTACTATTATCTTGCATAGATTACAACATTTCTGATAGTAAATGCAGCAATACGTTTGTATAGGGTTAAACGACGAATGGCGTGTGAATTTTAATCAGCTCAATTTCCTGAGGGGCTCTCAAACTTCTCCGGATCGATTCCGGCCTTTTTCATTTCCACGGCAATGGAGAACAGATAGTCATAGCACTCCGACCTGTTTGTTTTTGGTTTTGGAGTAGATATAGGTTTGGGGTTAATAAAGGTGCTTGGTAGATGAAATATGTGAAAACCCACATGGTTTTGGCGCTCTCCCAGTTCTTGCCCCAAACGTAGACGCCGTGCCGTCGGACCAGGATGGCACTGCAGCCGGGATGCTCCATCATGGCGGCGTACATGCTATCGGCAAGGTCGCGCTCAAAGGGTGTGTTCTCGATGATTGGGACGACCAGTTGCTCGTCGTAGCGCAGATATCGCTTATCCGCCTCGTCGTACACGCCCTTGATCATCTCCAAGTGGGTGCAGCGGAAGGTTTTCCCCGGCCACAGTAGCGTGGCCATAACGGCGTGCTGCGAATGGGTATGGATAACGGCTCCAGCCTGGCGATGTTGATAGGCCAACATGAAGAGCGGCGTGCACTGGCTCTTCTTCAGGCCTCTGATCTCCGGCGGCAGCTGCAGATCCTTGCCAGTCATGTCCTGCACGAACAGATCCTCCGGCTGCATGCGCTCCTTCTGGACGCCCGATGGTGCTATGTAGATCTCATCACTGCAAAGGGGGGGAAATAGGTGCTATAGGGTAGAATAGGTGCTATTTTTCTGGCCGGGAAACTTACTTGTGTTTTATGCTCATGCCACCTCCTGTGCCGGTTACCCATCCCAAATGATAGAATTGCCTGCATAGCGATGGAATCAGGTGGCGGGGATGCTCCGCCGGCAGATCTTTGAAGATCGAAAGGGCCATCTCGCTGGCAACGTGACTTTTTGAGCCGTAAGTGCGACGCTTTAAGGCACTGATAAGAGAGATAATGGAAATCTTCTAAAAGCAACGAATCACATATGTAAACAATCTATAAACGATAGTCCTGCCTATCGACTGCAAGTTGCAATCGAATATGGCAGTTAGACAGCGTTGCCAGCTCTCTTTAGGTTTTTGAAATTTTCGACAAATTTTCAAATAAAGTTTTTTTTTTAAATAGGAGCATGTTTTTTTTATTTATTATAAATAACTTTAGGTATTGCAAAATGTATTAAAAAATAATGTCTGAATTTAAATGTTTTTTATCTAGAAACGAATATTAAATGTGTATATATCTTATGTTTTTTGCAGACCCTCCATTCGATGAAATCAGAGATCGGCAAGCCGTCGCACCGCCTGTACCTCTTCACGTCCGAGATCATGCACTTTATCCACCAGATACAGTACTATGTGCTCTTCGAGGTGATCGAGTGCAACTGGGTGGAGCTGCAGAAGAAGATGCAGCAGGCGACGGCCCTGGACGACATCCTGGATGCTCACGAGAAGTTCCTGCGAACAATCACGCTGGGCTGTTTTGTCAACACCAAGTCGGACATGAAGAATCTGGAGAAGGTGTACGAGAACATTAGCGCGCTGGAGAACTGGCAGTCGCTCTTCTACAAAGATTGCTTCAAAGAGCTGGGCGCCCGCCAGGAACTGGCCAATATAGTGGAGCAATCGGAGAGGGAGGGTGGCTTCGGCCTGACCAACGAGCTCATCTTACAGCGTGACCATGAGCGCAAGATCTTTGCCGAACAGGTGGAAATTGCCTGCCACGGCCTGGAGTGTATTGCATCCGACTATGAAAAGGCCGTTAGCAGTTTCCTAATGACCCTCAACTCCAGCCACGATCCGAATCTCCAGCTCTTTGGGACTCGGCTGGACTTCAATGAGTACTACAAGAACAGGGACACCAATCTGAGCAAGCCGCTGACTTTCGAGCACATGCGCATGAGCAATGTGTTCAGTCAGAACAACAGAAACAGCCGGTTCGTAATCCATTCTCCGGCCACCATCTCAAAGGAATAGCAGGGTCGGTGCAACGCTCCTGCAATCACATCATCCCAGTGCCAATATGCGAATGATCAGGCCTCACCATTGCATCCAGTTCAACTGCTGTTAAATATTTGAGATATCACAATACCATTGAAGCTGAAGCTAAGCAAACGAAGCAAACGAAAGCAATCAAGCAAACTAATCCAACTAGAAACTAAGCTATTTTTGCACTCATATGTACACATATATCTCAAGCATTTCCGTCAATCGGCTGGCTGATCGGCTGGCCATCAACTTCATATATCTCGAATATTTATCTCTCATCTCTCATTTTTTTGGGTAGTTGTAATCGAAAAGTATTAAACGAAGATTCGTTTGTCGAGTGGCGCACATTGTTTTTAAAATCCCCTAATTTTGAACATCGAAGGCTGTAGTTGCGAACAGTTGCGATGGCACAACTAAAGCTTATTTAAAACTTGTTTCTGTAAGTGAGTTTGTCAATTGCCGAATGGTAATGTTAGAGAATGTTATGGATTTTAATAGGAAAAGTTAGAGAACGTTTTAAAATGTTAATGTTTTGAACAGTTTTAAATCGTAATGCGAGCTCTAAATAAACGCTTAATGCATTGAGAGTTTCTTTAAATATGCGTGTTTAATTTTCCTTTAGTTTTAATAATAACTTAGGGTGTACTTTATTTAAATATTAATTTTATTTATTAACTGTCACCCTATCTGCTTCTCGCTCTCTTTCAAAACTTGTTGCTCTGCATCGGATTTAAATTCGATTGGCCTGCAGGTGATCGATAGTCCGCGGGCCGTCACTATTATCGATATATCGGCCAGTGGCCTTGTTTTGCGGTATGTTTTCGGCCGTCGCCATCTGGCCACACCACATCGATGTTTCCTTTTTGCAGCAACTTTTTGCAGAAAAAAAAAGAAAACAAATCGGAAAAAGACGGAAGTGAGTGTTTTCTGCTGCCGCCGGTGATGTGTTGAAATCGCCTCGCCAAGATAGTCAAAGTGTATACCCGTTTGCAAGCCGAAGAAATTGAGAAAAAAAAACAAAGAGCAAACATGGCACTGAAGAAAGTGAAGGGTAACTTTTTCGAGCGTATGTTTGATAAAAACCTCACCGATTTAGTGCGCGGCATTAGGAACAACAAGGATAATGAGGTAAGCGTGTCCCTTCGAACAGGCCCCCTCCCCTTTACGCCCTGTCCACCGCTTTACGCCCCCTACAGCCACGCCCCCGTCGCCCAGCTGTGCGTCCAATTAGAACTCGCTAATTGGCTGACAAATTTCGTTTGCATTAAGGGAATCTTATTAGAGTTTCGTGTGCATGCGTGTGTGTGTGTGTGGGTGAAAGTAGCTATGTGTGTGTGTGTGTGCGTCGGCATCTGCCAACAATGCAAAAGGAAAAGCAGGAAAATCTGCCAAAAGAGCCACAAAACTGAACGCAACTCCCACCTCATTCATTTAATTAGCGGCAAGTGCTTTTATCAAATATTTACCCACATGTGAGGTCCCCCTCCGATTGCCTTTTTGGTCCTTATCAGATGTTTTTCGGCAGGATCAACTAACGGAACTCACCATCTTTGGCACACAGAGAGAAAAATGTACAAGATAAATGATTTAAGTTACCTTTATTGACCAAAGATTGCCAAATAATATATTAAAAATTTTATTTACATTAAAAAAATATTTAAATGGTTGCAAAATAAAAATAAATGAGATTTGTAATTTAGACAAATGTTTTTAAAAAAACTGATATGAGGTGAAAAAGATAATAGCTGATTTTACAATTTATAAATCTTAAACATTTTTACAATTTTTTTTTATTCAAAGCCGTTCTTCTATTATTAGATTATAGATACATTATAGCGCCAGCAAATCTATAATTTATCCCATTTAACTTATAAAAAAGTATGTGAAGAATTTAACTATTTATTTATTAAAACTGCGCAATTTGACTTCATATCGATCTGCTTTTTTCCTGTGTGCGTTTCTAAGCGCTGATTTACAACAGTAGTTAAATTAATAGCAGCACTTTTAGGCGACCATCCATATCCATCCCATTAAATGCAGTGTAATAAGTTACCAACTGTGATGAGTAACCCAAATGGATCTTATATTCTTGTATTATGTCGGCTTATGATTAATATTTATTACTCATCAGTTTGTTAGGGTTATATGTTCTCAAAAGGATAATATTAAATATCTTTTAAAACACGTTTGAAAATTTAAAATTAGTTTGTTTTGTTTCGAGGTAATTACGTAAAATAGATTTATTAGCTTATTTTAAATTTAAATCAATATCACTATTGTGTTGGTTGCAACTGTATGTTTTGGAATTTTTGTTTACTTGATTTTGCCTCTGTTGCTGTGTGCATGTGGGGGGTATAGAACTGATAGCCCCTAGACGATTGTTTTATGATTTGCTCCCATTGCACATTTCGAATACTACCAGCATAGTATATAAATATACACATATTGATGGACATTTACTTTCTCCGCAGGCCAAATACATATCGACGTGCATCGAGGAAATTAAACAGGAGCTGCGACAGGACAATATCAGTGTCAAATGCAATGCGGTGGCCAAGCTGACCTACGTAAGTTCATCAGCCACCGCAAATCCCATCTCTCACGCAAACCACATACACTTTAGCCCACCGACTTGGAATTCTTGAGCCCAGGGTAGACTTAAAGCCATTAATTAAGGTTTTATTTAAACATAATTTAATAATTCTATATAATTGTGGTGAAGCATAAAACTTTGTAACATTTGTATTATTTTGTATTATCCATTTGTAAGTTCCATGAAAATCTGTTGCATTTCGTATGGATTTCGTCGGAAAAAATAGCATATATTTTAGATTTTTAGTAACAAAAAAAAAGTTTAAATAACTTGCGCAACCCAAAGAGGATTTAAGTTCGCTAAAAGACGGCTAGCCGTTAGATTAGAAAGTGCAGATGCAGCGTGCATGCCTTGGAATCAAGTTCTATCCATTCAAAGTCGGCAAAGTGCCTAGCTGTACTTAATGCAAATTGCCTGGGGTGTGGGCGCCCTTGTAGGCAAGTGTGACAATAAGGACAATAAGGACAAAAACAGCAACAGCCAGAAAAATAACAACTGAATCTGCGGAAGGAAGGGGGGCAACAACAAAAGCCAACCGCCCACTCGGTGGCCAACTAACAAGCGATCCGAAAAGATGCCATCAACAGCATGTAGCTGTTACAGTTGTGGTGCTAATAATAGCAACTGCAGTCGAGAATATAATTTTTGTTCTTTTTTATTTTATTAAATTTAGGATCATTACAAATTTTCTATTTTTGTTTTATGGGCTTAATAGATTTTAAAAAATGAGATTACAATGAGATTGGAAATGTTCATGCACATTTTATAACATTTACATTTTTATTTTTAGAAATTTAAACTCTTAACCTTTTTTCTGTGCAAGTGTTACTCTTATAAGTATAAACATCAATTTATGCCATTCCATTTAGTTTGACATTTCCAAAAATTTGAATAATTCTAAAAGTTGTACAACAAAATATTTTTTTTAAAATTTAAAACAAAATGGTGATTTAACAATTATTTTACCCCCGGGCGTAAAGTAGTGAAAACGAGATGCAGCAAAAGAAATTTCAATGCTAACGAGTCCTTGTGCCTATCCTGCACACTTGTTTATTAAGCTCACACACATAAGAAAGACCTTCTTCCACTTTCTTTCGCACCCCATACAATCAGCAGAAAATGTTAATATTTATTGATTTGATTTTGATTTCGATTTCGATTTCGACAGATACAAATGTTGGGCTACGACATCTCCTGGGCAGGCTTCAACATCATCGAAGTGATGAGCTCGTCCCGATTTACCTGCAAGCGAATTGGCTACCTGGCGGCCAGTCAATGTTTTCATCCAGATAGTGAGGTAAACCAATCTAAAAGTAAAAACAAAAGGTAGAAAATGAATAGTTTAGATTTCTTATGAAAGCATTTTATATATATAAAGCAATACCAAAATAGCTTGAAATCGATAAATTCTAAATAAAAGTAAATGTTTAGTTTTAAAATTTATTTATGTAAATATTCTAAAATGGCGAAGAAAGACGACTAATCCATCTATCAAAAAAAAAAAAACATATAGCTTTAATTTTTTGTTGTTTTTTTTTTGATTGATGGATTAAAGAAATGATTTCAAAAATTAAACATTTACTTTTATTAAAAATTAAATTGGATTGATGGATTAAAGAAATGATTTCAAAAATTAAACATTTACTTTTATTAAAAATTAAATAACTTTTTCATATTATAGACATGTTAGACATGTACTTTTTTATAATACTTAACGAAATGTCATTTAATTTTTATGTTTTTAATTTAATTAAACCTTTTTTGTAACATTGCAGCTGCTCATGCTGACCACGAACATGATTCGCAAGGATCTCAACTCACAGAACCAATACGATGCGGGTGTGGCGTTGAGTGGATTAAGCTGCTTTATATCACCCGATCTGTCCCGCGATTTGGCCAACGATATTATGACACTGGTATATATTAATAATATAAATACTTTGTTAGCTATGTGCATTAATCTCAAATCCACTAGATGAGCTCAACAAAACCGTATCTGCGCATGAAAGCCGTCCTTATGATGTATAAAGTATTTTTACGCTATCCCGAAGCATTGAGACCTGCATTTCCCAAACTCAAGGAAAAACTAGAGGATCCAGATCCAGGTTTAATCGATAATCTGCACAATATTGTGCAGCAATTTGCGCGGATTTGAACTTAATTGATTTGTGTTTCGGTCTGTTCTAGGTGTTCAATCAGCTGCCGTGAACGTTATTTGTGAGTTAGCGCGTAAGAATCCAAAAAATTACCTGCCCCTGGCGCCGATCTTCTTCAAGCTGATGACCACATCGACAAACAATTGGATGCTGATCAAGATCATCAAGCTGGTGAGTGCTGCTCCACTTCACTGGCCACCAAAGATTCACAATGATTATATTACTCTTTAGTTCTGTTTTAAGTATGTATCTTTTCGTTTTCGTTTGTTCACACGGACAAACACCGATTTCGTTTGCTGTATATGTATATAATACGTATACTTTTCTATATACGACAATGAATTTTTGTCTAACAAAAAGTTTATTAACACTACAACTACTCCTCCCCCTCTCCTCCCTTTTGCTCCCGCTCCAAACAAACAAACAAACAAAATATATATATATATATATATATATACTCAAAAAAAAAAAAAAAAAAAAAAAAACAAATACTAATGAAAACCGAATGAAATGCCAAATAAAAATCAAATGAATTTTAGTTCGCGAGCCTCACGACAATTGAACCGGCGCTGGGACGCAAATTGACTCAGCCCCTAATCGAAATTATTTCCAGGTTTTTATCGGCGCGCTTTTCTTTAATCAGATCAACGACAATTCCAATCCAAACTTAATTAAAAACCAGCACGCGCTTTGATTTACTCTAAAGCATTTTACTATTTACAAATTTAGTTTTTGTTCAACCCTTATCGTTTTGTTGGTATATATTTTGGTCTCCTGATTGTTTAAATGGAAGCAACACAGATATTGTATACTTTAGTAATTATTTCCTATGTTTTATGTTAATTAAATATTTCAAGGCAAAGCTGTATGGGGTGAAGATATATATGTCGTAGATAACTTTTATTTGTTAAAGTACTCCCAATATTACTTCACCTTTTGCAGTTTGGCCGCGATCTACATTATATTTACCACACCTTACACTCAAAACCCAATCACACACCCAAAACACATGAGCGTCGTAATTGATTATAATAATTGTATTGAAATAAACCAAAGTGACTTTGCAATTTCAATGACACACAACTTTTGTACAACCATTTTGATGCACATGATGTTCCATATCCCTTCAAATGAATAAGGCTTAAAGAGATAAAGAAAAATAAGTTGGATTAAATATGTAATGTGCCTTTGTAAAGGAAAATTATTAACGTAATCTTGTTAGAAAGACGTTGCAATTGAAAGATGACATTTTTAAAAATATTTTGCTAAATCTCTGTCTTTAAGCTTTTATTCATTCGCCTAATTTCACCACCGCAATCCACCACGTCGTACTACTTTGGCTTTATTATGTTTAAAAACTGCTTCATTCGCTTGATTTAATAACAGAAAACTTAAAACCATAAAATGAATACCAATTAAATTGTACAACTTGTATTTCGCTATAAAAATAAAAAACCAAACACCCAATACCCTGAGATACTCCAAATATAAAGACATATCAACAATGACATCCGATCCGGAAGGAAAAGGACCACACCAAGAGTGAAAAATGAAGAACGATTGACCCAAACTCACAGCCAGTTTAAGAGAAATAGAAATATATTCTTTAGAGTTTTAACTTACATTTTCCTTAAACATTTTATTTTAAGTTTAGTTTCGGTTTTAGCTTTAGTTTTAGTTTAGTTTTAGTTGTGGATAAGGACGTTGATGTTTTTGATTGTATGTAAATTATAATTTTTTGCTTGTTTCTTTTTCTCTTTGCATTTGCAGTTTGGCGCTTTAACCCCCTTAGAACCCCGGCTAGGAAAGAAATTAATAGAACCACTCACAAATCTAATTCATAGGCAAGTCTTAAATCATTGCAAAACAAACAAACAAACAAAAAACGAATGAACTGAACCTAAAAATACGATTTCCCCGAAAGTGTGTGGAAAATGATTGCAACAAAGCAAGGCGAAAGCAAAGAATCGAAAACACAATGTGACCGATTAATGGCCGATTACCATCGATCGATTGATAATTTGAAGCTGCTCGATGATTGTGCGACTGAATATTATATATTTTAGTTTTTATCATTTCACTGTACAAATATTCTAGCTTCTTATGTCCGTTACCTATCTAGCTCTCTTACTCTCTCTCTCTCTCACTCGACTTATAACTGTCGCCATCCTGCTTTAGTTTGTATTTGTTTTAGTTTTGTCTCTCTCTTTCCATTGTTTGCTTATTGATAGTTTTGCTTATCGAGCACACTCATTGAGAACAAAAGATATTAATTAGTAAATTCGTAATAAGCAAAACCAAACAAAAAAAAAAAAAAGAAAATGGAATCGAGCCGTTGCAGTTGTTGTTGTTGCTGTTGTTGGTTTTACTTTTTTGGTTGCCTTTGCTGCGTTGCTTCGCAATCTTGTGTTTTCCTATTGTCTATCGCAATAATCGTTAATTGTTATTGCTATCACTATACTGCTATCGGTATTGCTGCTGTTATTGTTGTTGTTGTTGTTGCCATTGCTATTGCTATTGTTGTAGTGCAATGTTTGTCGCTTTACCGCTGCTTACTCTTAATACAAGTTCCTTTTTTTTTTTCTCAAACTAATACAAACCACAAAAAAAAAAAAAAAAAAAAAAAAAAACCGAACAATCAACTAAAAAACCAAAACAAAAACGAACCAAAACCAAACCCAACTCACCCAACAGCACCTCGGCGATGAGTCTCCTGTACGAGTGCATCAACACGGTGATCGCGGTGCTCATCAGCATCAGCAGCGGCATGCCCAACCACAGTGCCTCCATCCAGCTTTGTGTGCAGAAGCTGCGCATTCTCATTGAGGATTCGGACCAGAACTGTAAGCATTTAACGCTTTTCTTTTATATTTTCGTCCTTTTGGTCCCAAAGACTTTCCAAATTTGTTATAGCTTATTGTCCCATTAAATTTTCCTCATGTATATATATTTTTCGTAATCACTTAGTTCTCATTTTAATTGGACTTAAGAATTCGCGTTCATGTAATTTTAAATTGTAAAGGAATTTTTATTGTCGTGTCTCATTAAAGGTTTTTCTTTTTTACTGTCCAGTTCGAAGAAATTTGAATAATTTGTAATGTTTTTGCATAGAGACCATCCTTATTATATTCAAAATTATTCTTCCTCTCTGTACTTTTCATGGGACTGAATATTTCAATATTTTTAAGACTTTTTAAACTAAGAAATTCGCGTTTTAATAGTTAGTAATGTTTTTGAATAGAAAGTTAAGCTCATTATATTCAAGATTAAATTTAAAGTTCTAAGAAATCACGAAATATTATTTTATTTAGTAGCACATTTTTATAAAGGGATTAAATTTTTTCCATTCGTAGATAAAAACTGTTTTTATGTGGGACTGATTGGCTTAGGAAAAACCACATTTAGCTATTACTACTAAGTATATATAGTTAAATTTTAAATATGTCCTTTCCGATTGCAGTGAAATACCTTGGACTGTTGGCCATGTCGAAGATCCTGAAGACGCACCCGAAGAGCGTGCAGGCGCACAAGGACCTAATCCTCGCCTGCCTGGACGACAAGGACGAATCGATCCGTCTGCGCGCTTTGGACCTGCTGTACGGCATGGTCTCCAAGAAGAACCTAATGGAGATCGTCAAGCGATTGCTGGGCCACATGGAGCGGGCGGAGGGATCCGCGTATCGGGACGAATTGCTCTACAAGGTGATCGAGATATGCGCCCAAAGTTCCTACCTGTATGTGACCAATTTCGAGTGGTACCTCACGGTGCTCGTAGAGCTCATCCAACTGGAGGCGGGCTCACGGCACGGCCGACTCATTGCCGAGCAGCTGCTTGACGTGGCCATCCGGGTGCCGGTGGTGCGTCAATTCGCCGTCAACGAGATGACCAATCTGCTGGACACGTTCACCGTCTCGGCGCAGAGTAACTCCATGTACGAGGTGCTCTATGCCGCCGCCTGGATTGTCGGCGAGTTTGCCGGCGAGCTGGAGGATGCGGAGAAGACGCTCAACATCCTGCTCCGACCAAGGCAACTGCCCGGCCACATCCAGGGTGTCTATGTGCAGAACGTGATCAAGTTGTTCGCCCGCCTGGCCACCACCTGCTTGGAGCTTCAGGATCTGCCGGGATTGGTTAGGGTATGTACTACTTCTCCATCTCCAACTCCATTTGCTCAATCAAACGATTTATCCATTCCATTCCCGTACAGCTGTGCGACCATGTCCTGGATAAGCTGCAACACTTCAACGGTTCCAGCGACATTGAGGTGCAGGAGCGAGCCAACTCCGCCTACATGCTGATCGAGATGCTGCGCAATCAGCTGACCACGACAGACGATGCCATGGCCATGGATATAACGACAGAGGGCGGCGGCATTCCGCCGCTGGCCATCGAGATTGTCCAGGAGATGACGCTACTGTTCGCTGGCGAATTGATTCCGGTGGCGCCCAAGGCGCAGCGCAAGGTGCCCCTGCCGGATGGCCTCGATCTGGACGAGTGGATCAATGCACCGCCGCCGGAGGATGCGGCGAGCAGTTCGTCTTCGGAGCACGACAAGGACGAGCTCTTTGTCAGCGCCTCGCAGGGCGGCACTGGAGTGGAGGGCAGTGGCAGCGTTGGCGGTGGCGGCGGCAAGCGTCGTCAGAGTCTGGAGCTGACGCCAGAGCAACTGGAGCGGCAGCGGATGGCCCGCCTCATGGAGCAGTCGAACAATCCCCACTACCTCAAGTCCACGCCAACGGCGAGTGGTGGCTCCGCGCATGCGGATCAGTATGACAATATCGACGACATACCCATCACGGAGCTACCGCTGGACATGGAGGGCGTGGCCGCTCTGCGCGTGGGCAGTAAGTTAAGACCAACAGTTGGCTTTATTTTAGTTTAACTATTTTATTTTCCTTGCTGCAGTCACCAAGCGATCGGACAAATATCTGCAGGAGCAGCAGGCATCGTCTCAAAGCGGCAAAGATGGCAAGAAAAGCATAAAAAGGGCAAGAAGAGCAAAAAGGCTAAGAATAAAGTGGCATACAATAGTAGCTCCGAATCGGAAGGTGGTAAGTTCGAGTGCGATCCCCATAGTTTCACCTAAGATTAATTTGTTGGCTTTGCAGAACCAAAACCCTTGCACATCGTGAACACCACGCTGGACATGCCCGAAGGTGTCTCCATGTCGGACAGCGAGGACAAGGACGGCAAATACGATCCAAATGATCCGCATCGAGCCCTGGACATTGAACTGGACATGTAAGTGCTGCCATAAATGGTCTTCTTAAGCTTTAAGCTATGTTATTTTTCTTTGCTTAAAAAATCTAAAGTAAAAAAAATCCGGCATTTCAAAGCTAGCAACTTTGAAAAAAATTAAACAACAATATTTCGAAGCTAAAGTAATTGAAGTCATTTTATATTAATCATGAATTTAAAAGGATTTCTTATTTAAATAATAGCAGTATATGCTAGTTTTAAAAAAAGTTTCAAAATATTTAATTTAAAAGCTTAAGTAGTTGAAGTTTATATTATATGATTTTGTTATTATTTAGATCATAAGAAAACCTCTCGATTTTTTGTAATTTTAATACACCTTGTAGACCAACTTTCTTCACTTCCGCATACAAGTCAAGAGCAAATAAAGTTTTTTTTGAGATTTTTATCAATACAAATCAGAAATAAAATAAAAATCCCATGTAACGATTATCTGAGAATTTTCAATATAAAAATCTTAAAAAACGATTATTTTAGGTTCTATATGAATTTATATTTCAAATTATTAATATTTTTTTATGCTTTTCTTGTATAAAAACAAAATTAGTGATTTGTATGTTTGTAATGTAGCTCATTTCCTTCATGGTGAAATTTTTTTTATATTTGAATAATGATTATTTTATCTTTTTTAATCATTCCACAGAACGGACTTCGAGGCGCCTGCGGTAAAATCCTCGTCCAAGAAGTCAGCGGCGGGTAAAGAGAATCTCAAGGTGCCGGCGGATTTAGCCGGCAGCAGTAGCGCCTCCAAGAAGGAACGGAAAAAGGACAAGGACAAGGACAGGAAGGGGAAACACCGGGAGCACCATCGGGAAAGTAAGCGGGATCGCAAGGAGGCCGCTGCCACTGAGCCGGTGATCGATCTCATCGATGCCGACACGCCCACTCCCAGTCCCAGCCATCGGTCCACCGCCCCCAGCAGCAACAGCAACGACAACAACAACACTTCGAACGTCCATCCAGATGCCGACGTCGCCACCGCCGCCGCCGCCAAGCATCACAAAAAAAAGAAGAACAAGGAGAAGTCGTCGCGGGAAGCATCGGCAATGGCCATCATCGATGTGGCGGGGGTGGAAACGGAGGAGTTGGAGGAGCAGCAGGTGGCCTCCAAGGCGCACAAGAAGAAGCATAAAAAGGAGAAGTCCCAGCGCAGGGAGAAAAAGGCTTCCGAATCTGCATCAGCATCTGTATCCGTATCCGCAACCGTAAGCGCCAGCGATTACGAACAGCCACTGGGAATCTCAACGCCCAGCAAAGAGATTTTTTAATTGCTAAGCTCCAAGTTCCACTCTTATAATTATTATGATTATTATTACGATTGTGTAAACCTCGTTTTATTTTTGTGTGTGTGTGTCGATTGATTACGCGTTTATCCAAAGGAAGGAGAAGACTTTCCATTTTCGTTAAGTTGAAACTATTGCCTCCCAACAAAAAAAAAAAAAAAAAAAAAAAAACTAAACTAATTATCGCTGCGATATAAAAACAAAACCAATATTGAACAAATTGAAATGCTAGCAAAAACAATAAAATAAAAATAAAATTAAACTTAAATCAACATAAACCATATATATATATATATAAATAATTATTAATATATAGAACTGTAATTTTAAAATGTAAAATGCCGCCAGTCTGCCAATTGCGGCTTAAAAGAATAAACAAGCAACAAACGGAAAACAGATGGAGAAAATTATAAACTATAAATCATAAATCGATGCAGATGTTGATAATCATCGATTCGATGTGTATCTATCTATTTTTGATGAATTTGTAGCCTAGAGAGCATGCGATTCCACTAAAAACACACCCACAAAACACAGACAATTATACATACCTATTGTTATATAATATGGAATTTTATAATGAATCCCACTCAGAACAGAACAAACTGCATGGATTGTAAAAACAAATTAACTATATGTATACATGTGAACCATATGAATCAAACATAAAGTACTGCTATACCATAATTACTACAAAAAAATAAAAAACTGAGACAAAAAAAAAAAAAAACGGAACAGAAGCTAAGTGAAATTATACATACATACATGCTATATTATATACAAACACCCACACAAACACACCCACATACAAAAATATATAAACGTTAAATAAATGAAAAGTACAATACAGTTGGATATTAATTGTTGTTACATTTTGGTGGTAGTGGGAAAATAATAAATAATTTTCAATTGGATAATCGCTTTAATTTTTGATCGATGGTTTTTTGGAGTTCATCGTGGTTAACAAGTATAATTTAATTTTATTTTATATGCTAAAAAAATAGAAATATATAGAAAACGAAAGAAATATTCAATTCAATTTTGCGAGGAAGAATAACCTTTTAAAGACTATTATATCATTATTAGTAGAAGAATTTCAAAGTTTTCATTTTGAATTTAATTTATTAAATACAAAAAATGGAATGAAATAACAAGAAAAATAAAATAAATTCCGCTTCGAAAAAGAAAATAATAATTATAAATTTCCTTAGCATTTTCAGTTCGTTTGCCCATAAATGCTCTCTTATTATATGTAAAGATTATAAATAATGCTTGAAAAAATATTCAATAGTTTTCAAACAAATAGATTTTAACTAGAAAAAAATGCAAAATTATAATTACAAATGAATGTCTCATAATATATATTTAAATTTAAAAGCCTAAGGGCTTTAAATTTACAACTTTTCCGTAAACTAAAAAGTATCAATTTGGAACAGCAACAACAGAGAAAATTTAAACAAGAATGGTGATTGGTGATGAATTTTAGATCGGCATTAAGTGTGTTATCCAATTACTTGAGCTCGTACTTGCCGAGATCGGCATCCCGGCCGTTCATCAGATAGGCGTTGATGGACATCTGGCTGAGCACTCGCACACCGCTCTGCTGGAGATGGGCCATGTCCCTGGACGACAGCGGCGCCTTCTTGGCGTCCACGAAGCAATGGGTGGCTGTGGCGGCCAAGGGATCGGCGGAGAACGGTGAGCTCGGCTCCAGGATGCAGGCACCGCCAGCACGCAGCACATTCCTGATGGGCACACCGCTCCGTTCGTGCAGGCTGAGGATTACGCGATGATCGGAGAAGGCCCCCTCAACCAAACCGCGTGCCTCCAAATCGGTGCGCCAACGATGAACGGCGGCGGCAATTGGTTCCTCCTCCGGCGCCAGAGTGGGCAAATTGAGAGCCTTGGGATTGCCCCATTCGTAGAGGGATTCGTCCAGGAAGTGTCCGCGCGCATGACACTGCTCGATGTACTGCAGATTGAGGATCCATTTGCCAGCGGCAATGCAGGCCAGCATCTTCTCGCCGCGATTCGGACGCTCGCATAGCAAATGGGTGCAGGCATCATCGTAGTTCACCAGATTCTCGCACATCTTGCCGCCCATCTGGACGATCCGTTCGATCAGTTCCGTTCGCTTCTCATCATCGTCGCCGCACGAGATGCTGAAACAGGGCGTGCCCCTGTGCTGCATCTTGGGCGAACCGCCCGACGATCGCCGCTTGGCCGCATTGAACTCGGCGGGATCGCGCCAGTCGACCATGTCCTCGGTGCCCAGGGCGAAGCCCTCGGACTCAAAGGGCTGCACATATTGCACCTCGCTCTCCACACACTCCATGTCGCTGTCGTGGCTTCGCTTCAGGCTGTTCCGTCGCGTCTCGCAGTTCTTAAGGTAGTCCGTGATCTGCTTGACATCCGGCGGCACCGCAACTGAAGCTGCGGCGGACTCCTCGAAACTGATCTTGTCAAAGTCAATGGTGCTTTGGCCCTCCTCGTTAAGAGTGCTGGCTCCTTCGGATTGGCGTGGAGCGGCAGTAGCTGCTGCTGATGATGCTTCTGCTGGACTCTGTGTGCCGGCCACGAAGGGGGATTGGGTGCCAGGGTTACGGGGTGAGCCCATGGAGACCCTGAGTGGCGTCTTCCTGCCCACCGATAGCTTGGGTGTTTTCGGGGATCTATCAAAGTTCAGTTTGGTGGCCTGACTTCTGGCCGGCGGCTTCTTCTTTTGCAACCTGTTCGGTTCGTGCTCCTCCACTGGTGCTGTTCCTCCACCGGCGCCACCAACATCATTATCAGCATCAGCATCAGCATCAACATCGTCATACTCGATGCCAAGCGTTTCGCATGTGATCCGCATTACACGCTGCCTGATGACGGCCAGCGGAGTGTCGGGCTTGATTTTCTGGGTGGGCAGGCGCCAGCGCCGCTCGAAATCATCCGCCATCCGCTGCTGGAATTCCGGCGTGAGACAGAAATCCGGAATGCCCGGTGTTGGGCGAGGATGTTTGCGACTGACCGGTGTGCACGCCTGTCGCCGTATGCGTTCCAGTTCCGGTGTTTGGTTCTCACGCATCTCACGGATGATCTGGCGCACACAATCCTTGCCCTCATCGTTGTCCAGCCGCTGGACGAACTGCTCGAGGAAGTCCAGATTGTAGTTCGGTGCACCCACCTGGCTAAGTGGCGTGCAGGGCGAATCGGGCGACGTGGTGGAGCTGCTGTTCCGATGGCGAGCGCTGCCCCCGGGAATCCCGGCCAGCTCGGAAACCCTCTTGTTGCGCAGTGGCGTAACTTCTGGGGCTGCAGGCTGGTTCTCCACCTCCTCCTCTTCCTGCTGCATGGTGACCTCTGGTGCGGCCACCGTCACCTCCTGTCTTCTGGGCGTACGGACGGCATTGCTCTCCCGCAAACGCGGCGAGATGGGAAAATCCTCGGGACTCTTGCCCACCAAATAAGCCGCATAGGGCAACTTGTGGCCCGTGCGGGCGCACTGCACCAGCCAGTCGGATGTGACCACGGGATATTGCCATTTGATGGCTCCCTCGTACTTGGAGCCCTCGGCCGTGGGACACACCAGCAGGGGTTTCTCCTTCTTGATGAAGGTCTTGTTGACACTGGCGCCCAGCAGCTCGGCTGTCGCATTGATGAAATCCCGCTCCAAGCCCGCATAGGTGGACACCACAATGGTCATGCCCTTGAGCGGCATACGCAGGGCAGTGGCTGGCACTGGTTTGTGGTAATATTCGAGGGGCAGCAGCTCGTTCTTCTTCATGCAGCTCTCGAGGAACAGCTCGGTGACCACATGGCGCGCCTTGACGGGCAGGTCTGCGGTGTCGAAGGCCACCTCGAAGCTGACAATGGCAAAGTCCACCTCGTCCGCGAAGCTCGAGGGGACCAACAGACCCTGGGCAGCCTCACACTCGGTCAGCATTTGGTTGTAAAACTCCGCATTGAAGCACTCCTTGTGCACGTACACGGAGATGCCCGTAAAGTAGTCCAGCTTGTCGTAGTCAATGGCCAGCGAGCTGGCACTGAGATCGGGCAATGGCAGAGCGGCGGCGCCGGCAGGATTGGAACTGAGATGAGGATGGGGATGTGGATGTGGATGGGGATCGGGGAGCACGGACTTGCGCTGGCATATCTCCATTTGAGTGGAACTGGCTGCTGGGTGGAGTAGACTGATGTCCACCGGCGGCAATTGGGCCACAGCACCCTGATCCTGCGAGTACTGATCGAGCAGGAGGTCATGATCCTGCTGCTCCTGTTCCTGCTGTTGCTGCTGCTGCTGCTGCTGCTCCTGGTGATCCGGCTCCTGCTCGAAGAGCTTCTTTTTGATGGGCAACGTGGGCTGCTTGAAGCTGTGATTCATGGAGCGCAGCGTTCGCTTGCTCGCTGGCGAGGCCACATCGGGTTCGCGATTCTGCGGCAGCGACACGCGATGCACCAGCTCACTGACCACGCGGCCAGCACGAATGCTCTCCAGCAGCCAGTCCAGCCGCACCACATGCACCGAACCCATGAGACCGTCGCGCTGCCACTGCCGATACTCGCCGTCATCCAGTTGGCCCACAATGATGTGCGAGACACCCTCGTTGGCCTCGTCGTAGCGCATGGCTCCGCCCGTGTTCAGTACCCTGTTGAGCTTCTCCCGCTCCTCCGGCCGGAAGCCACTTAAGTACACGCAGCAGCCGTCGAGGAAGGCGCCCGCCTTCTTCGCCTGCCGCGGACAAATCTCGGCCAGCACCTGCTGATAGCTCCGACCACTGCTGCTGCTGCTGCTGCTGGTGGTGGTGGCCTGCCGGAGCAGATCCTTGGCGGGCGAATTGCCGGGCAGGCTGCTGATGGATTCGTTGACGGTGGTCAGATCGCTGCCCATGCGTCGCGAGCCGGAAACGAAACTGATCCTGGAGAGATCCGACAATTGCGTCTGATCCGCCGCGGGCGTGGCGGACATGCGAGTGCTCTTGTTCGGGGTGGAGGCCTTCTTGCCCGGCCGTACCTCGTAGTCCTTGGTGGGCAGGGCATAGCCGCGTTGTGAGCTATCGAATATCCACTCCGGCAGCAGGATATCCTTCTTGTAGCGCACCGCCGCCTTGTACTTCTCGGTGTCCGTCTTCGATTGGTCGGTGATGACAATGTCCACCACCTGGGAGCGAAAGGCACGATGGTAGATGCCGCCATTCTCGTTGACCAGCCGCATCACCTGATCCTTGCGCGCCACATCCAGGCCGCTGCATGTGATGTTGGCCCCAAAGAAGATGGGCAGCCGGTACTTGTCAAAGTCGGCATCCGTGGCCCTGATCCCCTCGCGCTGGCTGCGTCGACTCTGGTCCCAGACGTACTGCACCCAGTCGACATGCATCACGGGCACGCCGTTCAGTGTGGCCTGCTCGTACTTGCTGGACTTGATGGTGTTCGATATGAGATGGGTGGTGCGGTGGCCGAAACTCTGGAAGTAGGCACCGCCCATCCAGTGGATGAGTCTGCTCAGCTCCTCCTTCTTCTGGGGCGTTATCCCCGTGGCCGAGACCTGCAGATCCCGCATGGCCGTGGTGTAGATGGCACTGCTGCCCAGCGGTATGGGCTCATCGCGGCGCAGGCATGTTATCAGGCAGGGTGGTCCCAGGATCAGGGCCCGCGTCTGCTGCAGTTGCTCGAAGAAATCACCATCGAATTGGGCCAGCACGAAGACATCCTTTTTGGTCAGCTTGCCGGCGGCTATCAGGGGATAGCCCTCGCTGGGCTTTATCTGCCGGATTTGGGTCTCGGCCAGCTGCTGGCCCAGAAGTTCCCGCGCCGCCTCGAATTGCTCCAGGGTGTCCAAATCCTGGACGGCTCCGCCACCGCCTGCATCGCCCGGCTTCTGGTTGTTCACGAAGTACGCACAGATGGACTCGTCCATGCTCATGCTCATGATGGCGGCGTGTGTGTGTGTGATGTGCTCCGTTTTTCGCAGCGAAATGCCTTGGTTTTCGCACTTTTTTCCCAGTTTGCTTACGCTTTTTTGGCGCCGTTTGTTGTTGCTTTGTGTGAGATGGCAACGCTGGCTTTGCTTTCGTTGGCAACGCGGGATCGAGCTGTCCGGCAACGCTGGCTGCGAGTAGATTGTACATAGGTACATGTTTTGGGTACTTTCCTTACTCTTAAATAAAATATTCTAAGTAATGTTTTTAAAGAGTGCTCAGAAAATCACTGGCTATTTTAGAAAGGCTCTAAAAAAATTGCTTAAAAAAATAACAATAAATAACATTCAAAACGTGACACATAATCTTAATATAAGTTACAAATATCAACAAGGACCGAAATTTTATACAATGTTCAAATGCATGCAAACAAAACAAATAGCAACATATTTAAATCACTCATAAAATAACAAATACCTTTAACTTGTTTTAAGAAGCCTTAAGGTAATTACTATTTTATTTTAAAACAAATAGAAGTTTGGTGAATCAAAGTTATTTAACTACTTTTATATAACAGTTTGTTTACAAAATTTTTAAAATTTGAAAATCAATCATTTTATAACGGTTTTTAAAACAGATTTTTAGTACCGTTAAAAGCATCGATACATTGATATTTTGGTTGACCTTTTTATAGTCGTTATCGGTAATATCGATAACACGCACTGTCGATTGTTTGGCAGCTCTAAAAGAAAGGAGGAAAAAAAACCTAGATAATAATAAAGCAGAGAAAAGAGAAAAGCATCGGTTATATTGGATCGGATCGGATATCGGAAGCATCCAGTGACCACTGACCACTGACCAAATGGGTAACTTTGTGAGCAGGCAAAATGCGGCAGTGGAGGAGGCGGATCCGAGCACTAACAATGCCTACAAATATCCACCGAGAATGGGCAACTTCTTTGGCACCCACTTCATTATGGGCGGGGAGCGCTTCGACACGCCCCAACCGGAATCGTACTTGTTTGGCGAGAATGCGGATCTGAATTTTTTGGGCAATCGGCCCACGGCCTTCCCGTATCCACCGCCGCAGGCCAACGAACCGACCAAGACCCTGAAAAGTCTGGTCAACATTCGCAAGGAGTCGGTGCGTTTCGTGAAGACCCTGAACGACAAGAAACTGGGCACTGGCGTGGTGGACAAGCCCAAGATGAAGGAAATCGACAGGGATCTGGATCTGGACAAGGAGAAGTCCAATGTGACCATCGAGGATGTGGACGGCAATGTGCTGTGCTCCATGGGCCTGGGTGGCGGTGATGCCGATATGACGCCACCACCGCCACCGTGCTCGTACAACATCGAGTTCACCTTCGACTCGGACGCCAAGTGCGCCATTACCATCTACTACTTTTGCTCGGAGGACGTCAGTCCCAGCGGCGTGACGCTGGTGCCGCGCGAGGGCCTCACCTCAGAGACGTACCACTACGAGAAGGGCATCAATCAGTGCTTCTCGCAGCCGGGTCACGTCTTCAATCCGCAGCAGATGCCCGAGGACGAGCTGGGCTACAGCCCCGGCCGGGAACAGTACCCAGTGGCCATCCACTGTGTGGTGGAGGAGGGCAGCGACGAGTGCCGCCAGTCGCACACCACCATCTGTGTGATCGACCATCATCCGGAGAACGGCAGCTATGTGCTGCGCGCCCTCAAGCAGAAGATCTTCGTGGATGGCCTGTGCTATCTGCTGCAGGAGATCTACGGCATCGAGAACAAGGCGGTGAATAAGACATCCCTGGACGAGGAGATCGACGATCATGGCAGCGAGTGTGTCATCTGCATGAGTGAGACCAGGGACACGCTGATCCTGCCCTGCCGTCATCTCTGCCTGTGCAATTCGTGTGCGGACTCGCTGCGCTACCAGGCCAACAACTGTCCCATCTGTCGGGCCCCGTTTCGAGCTCTGCTCCAGATCCGGGCTGTCCAGAAGGGTATTAGCACGCATGTGCTGCACCAGAACACGCCCACATCGACGGCCGGGGAGCCGGCGCCGGTGGACGTGCCGCCGGGCTACATTCCCGTCTCGCTGATCGAGGCGCTCAACGGACCACCGCAGTATGTGGCCAGGGCCAGGTGAGTAACGTTGGGTTTCTTCGATTCGAAACGGATTCTTATCTCTTTTTTTTAATACCCTACTGCCGTTCAGGACCAGTGATCACGACATCACAGACTCCGCCGCCACAGTGGCCGCCTCGACAATGACCAGTGCCGACATCAAGGCCACCTCGCCCATCAAGTCCAGCAGCCAGCGTCGGCCGAAGATCAAGAAGAACGCCTCGACATGCACGTCGACCAGTGAGGTGGGCACCATTACCAACCAATCGGGCGGCAATGCCAACGGCTCATCCACACACTCCGTGGAGATCGAAAGCGATCCGAAGAAGTCTAGCGCGGCCACCTGTACTTCGCCCACTTTGGGGGCATCCACGTCGCCGGATGCCAAACAGGACAAGCTGCAGATCGTCAATGAGCGCAAGTATCCCAGATCCACGGCTGGATCCGGTGGCGATGGCTCTGCCGGCACCGACGACGATGTGGACAGCGAGAACGAGAAGCTATCGCCGTTGCTTTCGCCCGGCAGCAAGAGCAAGAACATGTCTAGCAAATCGCTGAAGCAAGTGGTCGCCTGTCTGGAGGCAGATGAAGTGGATAAGAATGGCGGTGGTGGCGCAGGTGGCGGTGGCGGTGGCGGTGGCGATACCCCAAGCGAGGAGTCTAGCCTCAAAATGGCCTCCTCGCTGAAGCGCTCCAAACCGAGGCCAGAACTTAGCGGTGGCGGGGCATCTTCGCCCGCCGAGGCCACGGCCGAGGATTCGGATTACTACACGCCGGAGGATACTCAGAACTCGATATTGAGCCCATTGTGCCCCACGGAGCGGGCCAAGAGTGGTGATCCATTGGGCGCGGGAGTCTGCGGCAATGGCGGCTTGGGCGTGGGCAGGAGTGTGGGATCGGTGGGCGGACCAACTGGAGTGGGACCAGTCGTCGTCGGCTTCAGCAGTGCGGTGAAGAAGAACCTGCACAAGAAGTCCACCTCGGTGGGCAACATGGTGGGCTCCGGTTCGGTGACAACGGTCGTCGATTTGAAGTCCAACAACGTGAGCTCCCTTCCAGGTGGGTTGCGTTTTCAATTCATAGTATTTCTCTTTGTGGTAAAGCCAGATTTCTATTCCTATCCAGACATGTTGGACAGCCCGATCAGCGGAAACTCGGCCTCAACGCGCAGCTCCAGCGACAGCTACTCCTCCAGCTCGTCCACCAAACAGCTGCTCAGCTCCAATCCGACCACCACGGCGGCCAACATCATTGTGGATGACAAGACAGCTCTGCAGAATGCCGTCAATGTTTAGTGCCGGTCTCAGTTGAATTTCGCGGAATTTTAGCGTTTCGTTTTCTCGTTTTTAGCCTTGCGTTTACTCTATTTATTCGTAGACACATAGAATTAGTTAAATCAATGCTGCTTCCCCCCGCCCGCAGGAAAAATTTAATTTGAGCATGAGATAAGGATAAGGATGGTCAGGATGATATGATGATATGATGATGATGAGCAGGAGAATGGCCACCAGGACAAAAACACTTAACCAGTATACAGTATACACACACCATACACACACACACACACACGGAATGACAGACACGTCCCGCATGCATGTGTACGTAGTTTAATCTAGCATAATGGCTTGGGTATATAACAAATAAATTAAATCAAATAAACAAAGGCGCCTAGGGCGCTGCATTCCACAATATAAATCGAATCTAAGTACTAATCGCATTGGGCGGTATGGGCCACTATTTATTGATCATTTTAATTCCAGTGTATATCTCTGAACTTTAATTCATGGGTTGATTTCGGTCTTATTTAGATCCGAAAGCGCAAATACATTTCCTAGGGTTTGATTACTAATAAAGCCTTCCATTTTTGTGACTTCAGTAATGCTTAAGTTTAAATGTTTAAAATTAAATTTAAATAATTTAAATGAAAATCAAATTCAATTTACAGATACAAATGCAGTTATTTTTCTTAAAATGTAAAAAAAATCAAAAGATATCCTTGCAATAATAAAATTGCTGCTTCTCGGTTATTATTATGACTTGATATTTTATTATTTACTCTCGAACCTAATATTTTAGTTCGAATTTGTATAAATATTACGTATACGTTACTAGCAGAAGATGCTTGAAATCACGATTTTTATTAAAGTAAAGATAATACATATATTGTATGTTTATTTACAATGGTAAGTATAAAAATGACGAGTTTGATTTAAATACTAAAGATTTAATTTTATTTTATATGAATATTACGTATACGTTAAATGTATGCATAAAACCATTTTTGAATATACAAAACCTATCAATTGTTCGCTATCGATAACAAGCGCCACCCGAACTATCGAAAGCTTTCGATTGGTCGCCCCATCGCAGTGCCATCACTAGAGGTCACTCTTGGAATTGGGCAATAATTTGTTTACCTTTCGCCAGTTTAAGCTTTCCGGTGGTTTTTGGAGCGGTAAAGTGACTGAGGAGCCGCGGCGTGAATTGTGCGAAGGATCGAGGGACGCCAGTTGATTTGCCGAAGGTATGTAGGCGGGAATTTCCCGTAACCTGTGGCCCGGAATCCTTTTGATTATTTTTCGGCCTGAGCCTCCGATTGCCGGACATGTGCGTAATTGATTTTTCGGTCAAGCATTATTTATTTACCAACTCGAGCAACACACACACACACCCCTCAAACACTCAACGCATTTGTTTTTACATTTTTTTTTTGTTTTATTGCAAATCTCAATAGAAAAACCTCCAGCGGAAAAAAAAACAACACACACACACACTAGGACTTTCAACATTATTTTTGGGGATTAACTGTAGGTACAGAGAGATCGAGATTACATAGGCATATATAAGGTCTATAGAGAGATATGTATATGAATTATTTAGTTAATTTAGCTAATCATTTCCTTATCGGTATTTGTTTTGCGTAACAAACTTGAAGATATGGGCGGTATCAAATTCGACTAAAATTTTGAACGAAATATATAGGGGTTTTCCGGATCGGATCGGATCGGATCGGATAGGCAGATCTATGTACTTCGGGGATCTCTGGATGATACTATTTCGGTGCACCGTTGGACAAGGTGCGGGATTTGCGCTTCTTCAGCTTGGTCTTCACCTTCCGCACCAAATTCACGGTGTCCAGCGAGATTCCCGTGGCGGATTTGTTGGCCTGGACATTGCCATTGCTCCGCTGGTACTGCATTTGCTGCCCGGAGGAGGAGCCCAAGGTGCCGGTGCTGCTCTTGGCCTGCAATCCGGCCGCATTCCGCATCCGACGCGAACTGCCACCTGGCATATTGGTTGGCTGTTGCACGGCTGTGATGACCAATCCGCCGGTCTTGAATTTGTTGGGTGCACGTCCTCCGCCGCCGCCGCCGCCGTTGCCGTTGCCGCCCTGCATGTGACCCATGACCCCGGCCGAGTGCATGCGACCGGCCATGGATCCGCCACCACCAGTACCCTGGCCCTTGAACATCATCCGTTGGTGCTGCTGGTGCATCTGCTGTTGCTGTTGCTGCAGATGCTGCTGCTGCACTGCGGATCCTCCGGCACTGTTGCGACTGCGGGCAAATCGGGTCACCAGTTGCGTGGTTTCCGCAATCTTCATCATGCTGCTGGACTTGCGTTTCACCTTTCCGCCCGATTCGGCTGCCATCAAAGCCTGGACGACTTTGCTCTGGCCCGTTCCCGACGACTTCTTGGCCATGGGCCTGAAGGCGCCATGCTGCTCCCGATCACGATCACGATCACGATCCCGATCCCTTGGATGTGGCTGCTGTTGCTGCTGCTGGGAGTCATCCACCTTCGTCAAGCGCTGCGAGGGCTGCGGCTGGGAGCGTTGACGCTCCTCCTGTTGCTGCCACAGGAGCAGTTTCTGGGAGCAGGCGCTACAAGAGAAGGGCAAATTGGGAATTAAGGCTCTCAACTGGTAAAGCTAGATGTCAGGACTGAAAAGTGAAATGTTTCATCAGAAAAGAGTGCTCTACTATCATTTACTTTTATAAATGTACTAGTTTATGACTATTATATTTTTGATAGTTAGAAGATAGGTCCCTTTCAAGTTAGAATCATTTTTTAAACATTATAATTTTGATTGTTCCAAGTCAACTTATTGATGCAGATTTCACTAAAGATGTGACTGAAGATTTAAATATTTAATCAGAGAATATGAAATGTTATGTATTGGCTGTTTTTTGCAACCTTTTATAAATTATGTCCTTGTTAGAATCAGCAATTAAGACCTCTTTCAAGTTGAAATTAGCTTTTAAACAATTTAATTGTTTGTTCAATGATATGGTGATTTCGTTTGATCAGATTTGAATCCTGCGTCTACTATTTAAGGGTACTCTTACTGAACAGTGATGACACAAACATGTTTATGTTTGTACAAATTATTATACCTTAGAAATGTGATATTTTTGAGACACTCCCTACATTTTCTTTTGATATATACCTTAGTTATATTTCTACAAATGTCTAACAAATTATTATCGATTTCCTTAATTAGAAATTTCCAATTTCTAACGACTGATTGCCTTGGCGATACCCGTTTACTTACTTGAACAGATCAACTTGCTCCAGTTTCCTGGGCTTGCGTGGTGCTCCTATAAAAGCGGGTGGCACGCCCATTGCGTTTCCACCGGTGGCAGCTGGCGGCTCCCTGCCACTGGATGTGAACATGGCTCGGTTATGCCCACTTCCACCCGCTCCTACTCCGCCTCCTCCGCTGGTGACGCCTCCTCCTCCTCCTGTTCCGCCTCCACCGCCTGCACTTCTAATGGCCGCCGCAGCGTTGGCCATTTGAGATCCTGCCATTGAGTGACCCTTGTACCAGGCCAGTGGTCGTCCATCCGCATCCCCGTGCGCTCCCGTCCAGACTTTCTTCTTAAGCGAGAGCTTGAGCTGCAGATCATCTGCCGTTTGCACATTGCCATTTCTCTGGGGAATGAAGTTGCTCGGAACACTTCTGAAAGTGGGCAAATAAACCACATTAGCATGAATTGCTACATATAATGATTATATTCGTTTGTGTTGCTTTTTGCTAAAGAACTCGCATTGACCAACCTACACTTAAATAACAATATTCCTCGAATTTTGAAGAATGTTCCTTAATTTTAGGAACAATTACCTAAACATGACCTTAACGATGACCCTGTCATATATATTTAGAAAAGCATTACCTTACAAATTAACAAAGGCCTAATGGTAATGAATTTATATGACATCAAAATGTCCTCTGTAAATCATTAAAAATCAAGAAATTTTGTTTTCTGAATGCATAGAAAGCTCAAGAATTCGCGTAGGATGTAAAATGTACTATATTCAGGAAAGCATTACACCCAAAAATGTACAAAGCCTATATGGTAATGATTTTTTAAGGCATCGGAGTGTCATGTTTAAATCATTAAAAATCAAAGAATGCATGGGTTCATAGAAAACTTAAGAATTCGCGCCAAATGTAAAATGTACTAACCTTCTAGGCGGCGGTTTGGTCATTGCCTTCATCGTCGGCTTGGCTTCGCCCATGTAGAAGTTGGCCTTGCCCTGACCACCGCTACCACTGGGTATTTCCTGCTGGTCGAGATTGTGCCACGAGTAGGTGCGTCTGGCGGATGACCCAGCTCCGCCGGCCTGTCGCTGCATCATGGCCATCTGATGGCCGCCCGTGTCCAATTCGGGTGCGGTGCGCGGAGTCAGCTTGTAGACATCCAGTTTCTTGCCACCGCCCGGAGTGCCGCTCTTCGAGGGCGTGGTCACGATCAGTTCCGGTGGCATGTGGGCGGGCTTTGGCTTCTGCACCACCGTATCGCCAATCTCCTCGATATACCGCCGCTGCAGATCGCTCTGGAGCAGTGTGTGCCGGAGCGGAGCCACTGCTCCGTAGCCATTTTGTCCGGTCGTCGGCGAGTGCTCCTCGTCGTCGGTGGAGAAATGCAGATCCGATCCCGGATCCGTTGTGGGCAAGTCCAGAGTGGTGCGCACCACTTCGCCACGTTTCTTCGGCGGCTTGCTTCTCACCTTGGTGCGACGCGCCTGTGTGGACTAAATGGGTTAGATGGAGGAGATTGGAGGCCAAAAAGGGAGTAATCAAATTAGTTGTGCTTTCGTGCTGGGTGGTGCTGCTATACTGAAAGAAATAATCTCCTGAATTGTTCAGTCCTTCGCTTGTTTTTCATATGAAAAAGGCCTACCGTTTTAGAATATTTTAAATATTCAAAAAAAAAAAACTTCTGATCAAAATTGTAATAGCATTGGAAAGGGTATAATCATCATAGGTAGTGATCTATTTTAATTTTTTTTTTTATAATACAACATTTTTTTAGCTATCAACATGTGTTTAATTTTTCATTTAAAATTTATAAATATTTAGGTATTTCCTTGCCTTAGAAAATGAATATAAATGCTTGTTAAAACTTATTAAATACATATATAAAAATTAATTTAATAAATGTATGTCCATCAACATTAATATATATTAATGTAATGTAAAAATTGTATTATTTTATGTATTTCTTTAACATGTGTTTTGTGTTGATTTTACAATTTAAATATTTTTATATTTATGTGTTAGAAAAATTGTTGTTGCAACTATTTAGATATTCTTATTTCAAAATGAATTTGAAAAATTTCTAAATTTAATTTATCTCAACTACTTATTATTCCCACATGTTGATAGATAAAAAAGGGCAATAAAAAATAAAATTTAAATAGGCTGTGAAGTATAATGATTTTAAGTTCTTAAGGGAGACACGCTTTAGCATATACCTTCTTGCGGCGGTAGATGTAGATGCGTCGGTTGGCCAGCCACAGCCGGAAATTGCGATCCACGTGAAGTTTCTGATTGACCACCGGCTTCCTCTTTTCCGTGGGCATGAACTTCTTCTTTCTGCCCGTTTTCTTGGACCCACTGCCCACTCCGCCAACGGTGGCCTTGACCCTTCGCTTAACCTCCCTGCTGCCTGCTGCGGTGCTGGCACTGGAGCACTCGGCATCCCGAAAGGATTCGGTGCGCGAGGTATCCAGGCTATCGCTACTCTCTGAACTCTGAGCTCCAGTCGCTTGGCATTTTTTGATCGGCGGCGGTTTTCGGGCCAGCTGCCTGCTGGAATTCTGCTGTTGGGATGTTGCAGTGGTCTCCATGGTTAATCCTGCTGCTTTTACGGCAGCAGACACTGGCGTGGGCGTGGCATCGCCTGTGGCGTTACTGCCTCCACCTCCACCTCCACCTCGCAAACGTTTTGCATTTGGAGACGCCTTGCCAGCACCATCGATCTTGTGACGCCTCCTCTTCAAGGTGGTCAGCGTTTTGAACTTACGCTGGAATAGCGGCGTAAAGTAGATCCTGTCCAGCTCGTGCATCACTTTGCGCATGCGTCGCATGCGAAACTGCATTTGGGAATGGAGGAAGTTCGGCAATAGGGTGCAAGTGCAGTGCGAAAAAAAATATATTTTAACCCATTTTGTGACAGTTTTAAGGCTGATCTTTAAATAAGACCTAACTGCTGGTTCACAGAAAAATGTGTATATAATGATCAATCTATGCATTCTTTTTTTTATAACTGAATTGTGTAATTTAAAAAAATATCACACCGATATAAGAACTTTTATATTTAATTTTTATTATTTCTAAGATAAAGAAGAAGTCATAGCTGTGGAACTTGAACAAGGACTTAAGTACCATTCTTTACTCTTTTTTAAACTTTTATTTTCAAAAATATCACACCGACATAAGAACTTTTATATTTAATATAAAGAAAACAAAAATCCTTTGTAAAGTGGTGTAATTTGAACATGGACTTTAGTATTCATTTGTTATTCTTTTTTAAACTGGATTGTGTAATTTCACACCGACAGAAAATCTTTTTAATTCAATTTTAAATATTAAATATTTAAACACGGACTTTAGTACCCATTTTAACATATTATAAACAAACAGAGCTTATTTAAATGATAAATCAATTCTTTTTTCATATGAAGCTGTTTTTTTTTACTCATGTGTACCGAAAAACGATTCAATAAAAACAGTTTTCAATGCGCTGCATAAAATGGGTTAAGCAAGACAGGTAGACAGGAATGGGTCTCCACTTACCTTTCGGATCTCGTGAATCACCTCCGGCGAACTGGGCGGAGCTCGGGTGGGGGCACAACAGGGGCCCTCCAGATCGGAGGCAGTTATCGAGTGCTTGCCCTCATTGTCCGAACTGGAGCTGCAGTTGCCCTCGTCGCTAATGGGTTAGTAAGAGTGAAAAAGGCATTCGCCAAAGCGATTAGTATAGGTTAGTAGTTAACAAAAGAACAAAAAAAATTTGCATCTATGTTATGATTTAATGTTTAAACAAAATGCGGATATGAAAGACCCACCTTGAGTAATCCGACAGGGGAATATTCAATGGCTCGTCGGCACTGGAGCCTTCTCGCATCAGTCTTTCGATAATTTTGGATCGTAGCCTGTCCTGTTGTTTGAGTAAATTTAAAATCTATTGTAAATGTTAATGCATTTGGATTAGTGACAAAATCAAACACTGGCAAAAAAGGAAAATTCAATTTATTATAATGGTTGTGAGTGTGCAGCAATAATAAAGCAATCATTACAAAATGCAGCATCAATAGCGTTTGTGAAAAGCAAAAAAACTTATTGCTAAACTAAAAGACGACAATACAAATCATATGTAGGTATGGTATTTATTTAAAAAAAAAAAGTAATATTCTCCGGTTATAATAATACGGTTACGCTTAGGGCTAGCAACATCGAAAGAAACGCGAATTATAGTTAGATTATAGTAACTAGGTTAATAATAGAGAGCTCTCTAGTGCCTTTTGCGATGCTGTGCTGGGTGTCACAATTCTAGCTACGTTTGTGCGGGATCAGGTGGTAAAGTGTATATATATATATATGTATATATATTTATAGATAATCTAAGTACCCATTGCGTGGATAGTATATCGGTTTGTGACTCTATCCACGCAACTGGGTGCTCAAAAATATTAGAAAAACGGCGGTACGCGCAAATAGACAGCATTGAAATTAATTCAATTCAATGACGCACATACATAATCCCCTATTGGATGCATATGCAGATGATATATGCCCAGATATAGGAAAGAGCATATCTGTCATATAACTTCTGTGGCTCTGGCCGATATGTGTGTTGTTTTTGAAATTGTCTTAGATGTGTGTAGATGTATAGATGTATTTTTTATGGATTTGGGATTTTGAAATTCGGGTCAGCACAGCAGCGCTTTTCTTTTTTTTGTTTTTGACAAATTGCAGGCAGCGACGAGTTGGCGACAACAATAGCGATTACAATTACGATTGACGATATACAATTAACGATTATAGTTTAACAATAATATTTCAACTGGCACAAGTTGGCGTTTTACAGAAAGAGGCGTGTGTTTCGGTGTTCCGTGTTTTTTTTTTTTTTTTTTTTTTTGGGGATGGAACCTTCCTAGGAGACACTTTTCTCCACAGAACGTTTCACTTTCAGTTTGTCGTTCATTATACATCCCTGATCGGCCATTTTCTGTAATTTCAATGCTTTCTGTTCGCGTTTCTCGCGTTTTCTTATCTTTTTGATTTGTTTAAACAACTTTGCGTGCCGCTTTACTTTGTTCGGATTCTCATCGCAGTAGTCCAAAAGTGTCTCACAAAATGCTCGTCCCATGTGCTCATAATCCTATTAATACAAATTTAACAGATTTCCATAATTACAAGTAAGTGGAGGTTGGGGTTTGGCTTAATTATCGCACTCACCTGCGTGTTAAAGTGCGACCCCTTGCGCGATCCCAGCGAGGAGCCGCCGAAGGAGGCCTCGATCGTATAGCTATTGGTGATGCCCAGCATCCAGACCACAATGCGTCCGGTGCCCTCCTTGCTGCGCTGGATCTTGAACTTGCAGCTCTCGAAGGAGAACTACAAATGTAATGCGGTTAGAGTGGTGTCAGTGGCAAAGAAGTCAGTTACATAGGAAGAGAAATGTTTTAAGCCCCACACTTGGGTTAAAAAACAGAAGAAAATGTATCAGAAAAGTATGCTATAATTTTTTTTTTTTTTTTGAGAATACACGAAAGTAGATTGCTTAGCCTTTAATACTTAAATCGGATAAATCACTCATAGAATGTTGTTTTATTTTTGCTTTAGAAAAAAAGGATAGCATTCAGTACAAAAAATATATTAAATATTTAAGTTTTGATTGATATGTTTTAATTTAACTAAAAAAAACTTTCAAAGCTTAAAAAGTTAACAAAGCCTTATTTTGCCAAGTTCATCTGGTTGGGATGATTCTCTTCGACCTGTATTGGCTAGGGAAAACTCACCCGATCCGCACTGTTCTTGTGCAGCATCAGCGGAAAGACCTGCTCGGTGAGCTTCTTCTCCGGGTTGCGTTTGTTCTCACAGCCATATATGAATATGTTGTGTTTGCGTGAGTGAGCGTGCATATCACAGTACATGGCCACGCCGCATTCCTCAATCAGTCTGTTAAGTGAACAAAATTGTTATATATTCGATAAACATTTACAAATTATATCATTTAATTTGACTAATCCACTTACCTTCTAATCATGGCTTTGGTATACCAAATGGATGGATATGTCTCGCGAATGACCGTGCGGTACTGGCGGTTGAGGTCCTTGCCGGTCAGCGAGTTCCGGGTGTTGCCCACGATGACTCCGTCCGGATTCAACATCGGCACCAATTTGAATATGAACTTGTGCCGCAGCCGCTTTGCTACCGTCGTATCCCCCGTGATGAAGTCCATCAGACCCTTCATCATCCACGAGGCAGGTGTCTCGCTGGGATGCACACGCGCCGACACAACGATCGATTTCTTTCGCTATGTTTTGATTAGATAATTATATGATACTTTGAGGCCACAGAAGTTTCTACATAATTCTCAAGTGAAATTTATTACATAAATTGGCAAAATTAGTTTTTAGCACATACCTACACAATAGATAAAATATTTTTTTAAAAAATTGATCTCTTTAGCTTTGCAAGTTTTCTGTCAGCTTTTAATTCCTTATTTTTTTGAATATATAAGGTAAATTAAAATTTCTTTCGCTATATTTTGATTAGAAAATTATATGATTACTGGTAAACAATTTTTATACTTTGTTGTCACAGAAGTTTCTACCTAGCTTTACACAAATTGGGGATATAAGTTCTTGGCACATTCCTACAAAAAATCTGCAGCTTTGCATGTTTTTACTCAGCTTTAACTCTTAATTTTTGAATATAGAAAATACTTTTCAAGCAGTTAGATAGTAGTTGTGTACATTCCTTCGGTTGTTTAAACCTTAAGTTAAATACTTAATTTTAACCTTTGCTGTCGACTGGCAGGCGCCTTTGCTACATTCGAGCTACTTAATTCAAAAATAATGTCTCATTAAAACTTTAGCTACCTCTGATATGGACTTTATTTGCAAAAGTTCGTCGGCAGATTAATTGCCATTAGATTAACTCACTCACCCGCATGTTCTCCTCGTTGGAGGAGGGCGCCGTCACCGTCAGATAGTAGACATTATTGCCCGCCAAGGTGCGGCAGAGTAGTCGCAGCTTGCAGAACTTGGACTTGACCGGATGGCGCTGGATCTCCATGAGGTAGTCCTGCAGGTCGCTGTACGTGTACGGGTAGCTGTGGGCAAAGAACACCGTGTCGTCATCGTGCTCGAACTCGATGGTGAAGGTCAGCGTGTACGTCGAGTTGTCCTCGTCGTCTTCGTTTGCGCTATTGCTGGCACTCCTGGTGGGAAAAAAAGAGGTACCACTTACAAATACTTCTGAATGAAACAACTTTTAAAGGTGTCTTTAATATAGTCTGATGAGAAAAAAACATTTTTTTTTTTTTAATTAAACAAGTTAAGGTTTTTTTTTTTAAGTTTTGGTTGGGTAATTGAATAAATCGTCTTGAATAGCTCCTTTAACGGATCAACTTACTCATCATCGTTTCGGTATTACATTTTTTTTTATTATATCAGCCAATTAAGGATTTTTCTTTTTAAAGTTTTGGTTGGATAATCGGATAATTCGTGTTGATTAGCTCCATTAATGGATCAACTTACTCATCGTCGTTCCGGTAGTAGCATATATTGTCCCCGCATCTCCGCCAGCCTTCGCTCTTCTCCTTGGCGCCCAGCGTTGAGTACATGACCGGCTGCATGCCGTCGTTGTAGAGACTGTCCGACTTCACCAGATTGACGATCGAGAAGCGGTAGAGCATCTTGCGTCTGGTGCGCCGCACCCGGAAATAGAACCACTGCTTGGACCGGCTGGTGTAGAGATCGGGTCGCAGGTAGAGCTCATAGTAGGTGGGCGTGATCTGGACCGCCTTGGCCAGATTGCCGCTCTCGAAGCGCGATTCGAACTCCAGGCCGTCGTACTCCTCGGGATTCATGGGGTGACAATTGGTCACGAAACGGGCTCCGCCGACGGCCGATCGACTGAACTGCGCTTGGGGTAAATCGGAGCATAGAAAAGATTGCGACGGGTTGGTGGTCATCGTCGTCATTGTCTGGTTAGTACTTGTACTGGAGTTAAGGGTGCCGGTCGTCTCCTGGCTGGCCATCGAATGCAACAGCTGCTGCTGCTGCTGCTGCTGCTGCTGCTGCTGCTGCTGCTGCTGCTGCTGCTGCTGCTGATCCTTGCTCAGCCGGAAGACGTTGTTACCAGGCGGAGATGTGGTGCGATTAGTGCCCATCGAGGTGCCAGTGGTGCCCGAACCCGCTCTTGCTCCCACCATTCCCCCCACTCCCCATGAGGATTCGTCCTTGCCGCCCAGACAACCGTCTCGGTGGCGCCCTCTGGCGAGCGCCGCTGCCAACGCCGCCGCCGCCGCCACTGTGTCCGCATGGGTGTGCGGTACCGCTCGGGGTAACGGCGGTCTCACATGCAACTGACGGCTCCGCGACCGAGCGAAGGTCTGCTCCTGCGGATCACCAGCTGGGGAATTGGGTTATTGTAGGGTTGTTAGATGAACAAAGTACCGGCAGGTTCCTATACAGTGAAAGCTCTGTTGCGGGACGTTCTGTAGGCTCATTACACTCAAAGAACACCCAAAAACCAAAATAACCAGACCTGAAGTGTCTAAATAAATATAACATTTACCCTAAAATTAACCTAAATTGGTTATATTTTTAATGTAGTTTATGTATTTATACTCTTTAGGTAATTTGGATACTTTAATTATAAAGCGATTACAAATTTTAAAACCATTTAAAATTATGAAGCCATTAAAATGATTGGATAAGGGACTTTGCGGATGAGTAGTCTATTTATTTGCTTTTGTATTAAAAACCCTTTAAACAAATTAAACCAAACAAAATTGTATTGAAGTAAGGCTTTAAATTCATAAAATCACCCTTTCTACCCAAATATAATCATGATTGTAAATAAAGATTATACTTGGAAACGCACATGGGTGTGAATCTCTCCATGCAATTTGCTTTAATACTTATTAAAATTAGAGAACATATATAATAATTTTAATTTAATTTAATTTTATTTTAGACAAACAGCAGTTAAGCTGCTATTTAAGTAAAATACTTCTATACCAGCTTTAATTCAGTTTTTATGAAATTAAAAGTTATGCTTCTAATTATGTAAATGTACTCCAATTGTAACCCTCCAAACAAAGCTTTCACTTACTATCCCTTATTTTCGATAAAATAAATAGATCCTCAAGTTAAAGCAATTTATGTTATTAACTGTGGGTTAATAACCACAAATAGACTCGAAATAAAAGCCTTCGAAAATGGAAATTGTTATTGTAACTTAGTTAGGCTTAGATCGTTCGAACTGGTGACCCATTTGCTAAACCCCCATGCTTACAGCCAGCCAGTCTGCTCCTGCTCTCATCTCCCACCAGCGTTTCGGTATCCGAAACGGATCCGGGACCGGGACAAGGACGCTTCTCGGCACCACCAGCCAGCCGGGCGGAATAGCTTCCGGTGGTCCTGCGCACGGTATCGCCGCTCCCCGAATCCTCCATGTCCGAATCGAATTCCTCATGCTCATTCTTCACCTCCCCGAGGCCAGAGCTTCTATGGGTACTGCCCATCACCACCACCGCACCGCCCTTGGTGATTCCCCTTTTGGAAAGCGACTGGGGAGCCACTGCAGCGGATCGATCCTGGCGAGCACTTCGCTGGAAGGCCACCTCTAAGCGGGCTATATTCGTTTTGGGCAACTTGATGGGGGTGACGGCGAACTTGTTCGATACCTTTTGCGATCCCGTTGGTGGGACGGCGGCGGGATCATCGTTATCCACCATCCTATCGATCACGGCCTTGGCCACCTTCTTGCCAAACTGACTGAGAACGTAGCGCGGCGAGGCGGGCTTGTATTCACTGGTGTTGTTCTTCCAAATATCATCGATATCGCTGGCATCCTTGCTGGCCTCCGAACGGCTGGCTGCCCTCGAGTTTCGGGCCGTTCCACCGCCTCCGCCGCCGGTGGGTGTTCCCGCTTCTGCCTCCTCCTGGTAACGCTTCTTCTTGGCCTCAATGAGATTCTTAATGATGGCCTTCTCCTTAAGCTCACCACTAAATCCACCACCGCCACCTCCAAAGCCACCGGAGCTATCGTAATCATCATCATAGTAGTCATCGTTGTCATCTAGGGAGGCACTCGTGGATCGATTGTCCACCGTGTTGATCATCTTGGACACGCTGTTCAGCTTGCCACGGGCACACCCACCGCCCCCCGCCAGACGCATGGGCGTGGCCCGGCTGGGGGGCGTTGAATCTTGGCGGGAATCCGAGGAATAGTCCGATTCGTCACTGGACTCATCCTCCTCCTTTTTCGCCTTGGGCTTTTCCTGTATGATTTGTCGTGACATTTAGTTTACACATTTTTAAAATACCCCAAACAGCTGGTTAGTTCCCATTTAGTTGGTTAGTTGGTTAGTTGCTTTTAGCCCATTTTAATTGATCAACTTTCCCCATTTGCCCGTTTTAGTGCAGGTGCAAAGTGCAGGAAATTCACGTAGTTACGCACATTAAATTCGATTTCAATTTGTTATTCTTTTAAATGCAGAATTTGAAATAAATTACACATCATCCTTTTTTAAATCGGAGTTTCTATTCGTGTTTATTTAGCTTAAATTGCATAAACTCGCTTCTTATAAATATACACTAAGTTTAAAAGTTGCAAAATAACGTCAATTTTTAAAAGGATCTAGTTATTAATGATCTTTTATATACATTTTATTCTTTTACGTAATTTAAAAATATAGCAAATTTTGCAATTATCAATAAAAAATTGACTTTATAATTTTCCATAAAATATAGAACTATTTTGTGATATATTGCAAAATTTAAGCTTGACTAAAAGCATTTCTTTTCGAAAAGTTGTGGTAAATATTAATCGGAATATTTAGAGTCTCAACATCTTTGTGGAAAAAAACGTCAAAACATCGAATCATATATAATTAATAAGATGTGCAATTACTCCAATGCAAATCGAAATCGAGCAAGTTCTGCGACAGTTGGGCCGTAAATATGGACAAAGGATACTCACGTAGTTGACGGCGCTAATCGGACTGTAGCTGAACACCACGATGCCATTCTCCTCGCCCACGGGCCGTGGCTTCAGCTCGTTGCCCGTCGGAGCGTTGAGCGGCTCCGGCGTAGCGGGCACGTACGGAATGTGTGTGATGCGCTCCTCGATGACCTGGATGTAGAATGCGAGAGCAAAATATGTTGTCAGCACGAATATTTCAATGGCTCATACACGAAAATTCATCAGTATCAAAGATTGTAAAAGTAAAGATGTGAACACTATGAAAACTGTGAATTGCTCAACTTAGCTTACGGCAACATGGACACACCATTTCATTCTGTTCCTAACAACTGATTACTAAATATCCAGTTTAGTTAAAAAAAATGATCCCTTTTGTCTAATGAAATTATTAAATTAATTTGGGCATCCCTTTTTATACCTTAATAGATTGGTTTGGCCTCACCACTTAATACTTTTAAGAAAGTACCTACTAGTAAAAAAAAAACGAAGTAAATTCAAGTATTTAAATATTTTTGGCATTGATTTTTTCCATTGTCGTTTTTTAATTAATTTATATATGCAAATAATAATTTGTTTTTGTTTGTTCTTTTGACCATTTTCGGAATTCAATTTTCTGCAAATTTAATTTAAATTTAAACCAAAGTGTATACATAATGCATTTTAAACAGGTTTAAAGATTTTAATATTAAATCAAGCGATTTAATATACATTGTATTTAAATTTATTTATTTATATAAAATGCATTTAAAACAAGTTCAACAATTTTATTATTAAATCATGCACTTTAATATACATTGTGTTTAACATAATATGTGTTTAAATACAAATGTTGAATTCAATGGCCAGATGTTTATACTTTTACTATTCCATACTCACAATAGTAGGGAACTATTTAAATTATTTATTACCAAGATTTGAAAGTCACTTAGCTAGTCACTTTTTAAATTACCCCGATCGATACAACTCCGATAATTACGCTAGGACACCTGTTGTGTTTTCAAGGTCTCCTTAATTAAAGGCAATGATATTTCGATTCAATGCCACAGATGTTGTTCGCCATTGTAGTTCTCATCGTTTTTTTCGTCCCTGACAAGGAAATTGGCGAGTGTCAGTCGGAGTTATTCATTACATTGAAATTCCCTGTCACCGATGACGATTTGCTTTGTAGCCGGTGGTCTCAGCTGCCCACTCCCTATCATCCGTCCATATAAAACCCCATATATATATTCCATTCGTTTTTGCCTGTCCTCAGTTGAGGCTTTGATGTCCTTTCACTGTTGTTGGTTTTGCCGTCGTTGTAATTCTGCCCACAAGCTTGAGCAGCTTATTTGTTTAGCCTTTAGATAGGCTTACACATGTAAGATGTGCACAGTGAGTTTAGATCTGGTCTCAAATGATAGAAAATTAAGAAGAAAAAAAAAGCGCAGGCACTGATCTGATTTTCATAAAACGTTACCTATTTTGTTTCCTCAAATAAAATTTGTATTTACTAATAAATTAATCAATTATAAATTAAAGTGCTTGATATAGTCAAATCAAGTTAATTTTAACTTGCACACCGTGCATCACCGTTCCTTTGCAGGGCTTAAATAACATAACATTACTCATACGCAATGTTGTCCCATTTACAAGCAATTGGTATAGGGGTTCGTAATTTTTAATTTTGAAGTCTAGCATTAGTTTACTGAATTTGTAGATTTTTTGTTTTTATTTTAATAAATTTTAATTTTTTGCCATAAAATTGGTAAAGCAGTTTTTTTGTTATTTATTTATTATTTATAAGAACATTTCTGTTTTAATACAATTTCTGTCTTCAACAACTATCTTAAAAAAATTCTTTAAAAAACAAAGTTCTCAACAAATTTGTCCAAAATTTAAGTTTTTTTGTTTTTTAGTTTTTTGCACACTATGCAAAAACAGGACGATAAAACATGCAAA
This sequence comes from Drosophila gunungcola, assembly GCF_025200985.1. Lineage (NCBI taxonomy): Eukaryota > Metazoa > Arthropoda > Insecta > Diptera > Drosophilidae > Drosophila > Drosophila gunungcola. The sequence goes on from NW_026453283.1 coordinate 105,862, forward strand.
TGTGATACACATATACATAAGAAATATCTGGCATTTGTCTGTGTATCGGTGTGTCTGTGTGATAGCTTAATTGAAACATATCAGCGTAAGTTTTTGCAACAATCCCCCTCTCTTTCTTCAGTCACTACCTCCGTCTCTCTCTCTCCGGTAATGTGACGTGTGTGCCAGAGGCTTTCGTTTTTTGCTCACTTATTAGGGCTTTATTTATTTACGCTGTGATTGTGTATGTACGATATGAAACTAACTAATTAGCTTGTTTGTTTTGCCCTACGGCTTCAGCTGTCAGCTATCGCTTGCTGCTACGAGCATGTGAGCCTCTCGTTTTCCTGGTAATGAAAATTCGCGAAATAAAACTAACCTTTTCATGCCCACTGCCAATGCCATTGTCATTGCGAAAAGCGCAACAACAACAACAACATAGCGAGTCAAGTCAACACCGAAGGTGCTTTTTGTTCGAATTTCACTTTTTATTTGAGTTTGCATTTTGGACGTCATGGCCAAAAGACGAAAAAAAGTCGAGACGGAAAAAAAAAGCGAAGGAAAAGAGCGGCGTTGGAAAGACGTTTCGCGAAAAAACTTTCTTAACTTATTATTTATTTTTGCTCTTTTAATTGCATTTACAGTTTGCCGAACTTTGAGTGTGCGTGTGTGCCTGGAGCCTTAGAAAAGAAAGTCAGTTGACGGTAAAACGGCGAAGGACAACGACAGCAAATGTGGTGAGTATGGGTTTTAAAATTCAATTTCAAACATTTCCCACATTATGTTAATTTTGTGTTTTTTTTTCGTTAACTTCTTTAAAACTTTTAATGGTACTTCTGAGGTAAATTTATGTCGGCAATTGTTATTTTCGTTGAATTAAATTTATTAACGAATACTTTACTTTGTGGTAAGAAAATAGAATAAAATAAAAAAATTTTAATTGCATATGAAGTTACGAAATACTATTTTTTGTATTTTATATATTTGAAACCATTTTGAAAAAAAAGGTTTAAATGCATTTAAAAATTTTTCTTTAGTTTTTTTTTTTTCATAATTTTAGTATTTGATTAATTTTGATTTCAAACTTAAAAATTTAAAGCGACTAAGGTTCTTTTTTCTGAACTGAATTTATGCCCAATTATATTTTTTTGTTAATTGACAAGGAAATGTTGGGCATTTTTTGTTTTTACGATTTATTCGAATTGCGCCACAAATTGTTCAACAATTGACCTCCAATTGATTCATTGCAAACCTCCCACTTTGCCGCCTGTTTAATCAATCAGTGGGCCAATTTGTTGTTGACCCTTGGCAGAACTCTTCCTCCCGAAAACCCCCTGAAATGCCCCCGTAATCCTCCCCCAAAAAACGGCCCCATAAATTGTTCTCATTCAGCGACAGCGGCGCAGGGCGTATGTGTAATGTGTAATATTTGCCCAACACAATTTGGCAGCGCATCGAATGCAAATCGAGTACAAATAAATAAAATCGATTGTTAACAATGCTAACGACTTGGCCAACAATTAGGCAAAAGAAAAAAAAAAAAAACAGGAAAAAGAGCGAAAAAACCAAATAAATAAAATCTCAAAGCGGAAACGAAAGGATTTTCATTGCACTTGGCTAGCGTTTACCGCACATGCCATGGGTTAAGCGGGGGCGGCGGTGGGCGTGGCCTAGTGTGTGCACCTTTTATTGCAATTTGACCTACATAAAAGCAAGATGGTTGAGGGGCACTACAGTCCCACTTCCCTAAGTCGAACTAAATCAAATTTAACAGAAAACCATTTTTAGCAATAAAAATTTATTTTATATGAAATAAATGTTATTTTTTTATTTTCATAGTATTACAGACAATTATTTTCCTCTAAACATCTTTTTCAAAAGTATTTTTTTGATTTTGTTTTTTTTAATTAGTTAAGCAAATTGTAAATTATAATTAATATCGAGCAAACATTTGATAAAAAGCTATTTTACTTGAGCTCAAAATTGCCCTAGACATTTTGTTTTAAATCAGTTCGGCTTATTGAAGTTGACCTGTAATGTCTTTGGATTTGTGGCTGCTCCTTTTAAGAGCCTTCAACCTATTAACCCCTGCCACCCGAGTTTTTATGTGCATTAATATTTATGGGGCGCGGCACGCATGTCCTGGGATGGATATCCTGGCAGACAAGGTGCGTGTCAAAGGCATTGAAGCTCATCCCCCATCCCCGGCACAAATCTAGGACAGATAGCTCTGCCTTAGACTTGTCCACGTCCTTCGACAGCTCTTCAATGGACAAATTGATTACGGATTGTGATTGCAGTTGGGATTGGGATTGGGATTGGGATTGGGATTAGGATTGGGGTCTGGGGAAAAGAAATCCTCCTCGACTTGCTAACTCACTCACCTGGCATTCCACCGGCCATCTGGGGGCCTGCTGTGAGCAGTCATTGTCCTTGTCCTTCGGCAGGGCGAAGAGATCGCGCGGTTCCTTCAGGCGTGCAACCGGTCGCAGGGTCTTTTCATCCGTATTCACAACCAGCTGATTGGTTTTTAGGCCCTTCGATAGGAAACTGCCAAGAAAGCCTGCAAAACAGAACTTAAAAGGATTAACAAAAGAATTCGTTGGCCTCTATAGAAAAATGCCTAGAATGTCTGTAAGATAATGTGTCAAGATAGTAATGCACATATTTGCAATTGAACAAGTCTGCAATGTATATATATATTTTATCATTTCGTTTTTATTGACTTCAAAATCCATTATAAATTAAACTCGTTCGCAAATTAATAACAAGTTAATAAATACCTAAGTGATTGAGAAAATTCGGCTTTAAAATTTCCTAATACATTAACCAAAAGTTACATTATTTTAAATACCTATACGTTTTACTCTTAATAAGGAATGCAAAACGAGAATTCATAGATTGAGAAAATTAGCGACTTAACCCATTTCATACCTTTTAAACGATTTAGTGGATTTTCATTTGAGGAATTGAACACAGGGGATTTCTTGATTTGACAAGCGGATGAGATCCTTACCAAGATGTCACTAATCGCGTGCCAACAAGCGTATTGTAAAATTTTGCCAAAATAAAAATATATTCTCAACTTGTAAAATGAATTGTTTACAGCACTGAGATGTGAAAGATATAGAAAATCGCCTGAGATGATGTTCAAGTCAAGGCCTGTGTGTTTTGTTTTTTGTACTATTTTGTTTGGCAAGGGGGTGGTTCAGCAGTGGGTCACCAATTATATAATATAAACATTTGTCGTGCCAAAAAGTTGTCTCCTCTTCCAGCGGCAAAAAGTTGAGACGGTAGGCGCAAATCGCCATTAATTTGGCCTAAATGAGCAGCATTTGGCGACTTTTGTCAACAACAATTAATTGCCATATGTGCGGGGGTCCCACCGATTTCTTGAAATAAAGTTTTGTGTGTGCAAACATTATTTCGTTTTTATTTCGCTCTTTGGAGCTTCTTTCTTTTTGCTTTTTCCTTGCCCGCGCCAGTGCAACATATTTTGTTAATTAATTTTTGGTTTCTTTTTCTTTCTTTCCTTTGTTGTGTGCGTCTGCTTAGTCGGTTTTTATTAGCACATAAAAGCAGATATTGTTTTCTTTTCTACATGTATTGTGCTTCTCATTGGCTTCTTTTATTGCAATTTTTCACTGAAAAGGCGGAAAACGGGGTGGGCTAATGTCTGGAAACTGTAAATCTTTGGGGGCTTCTAGCGAAAAAGTTTTTCCGCAGCCGCCAACCATTTAGATCCTGCCAAGTCGATTAATATCGCTAATAATTTTCGGCTTTTTTACTTTTAATGTTTATGGCCCGAGGGGATTTTTAATGGATTTGGATGTGGCTTATGTTCGCGTTAAATTTAAGCTTCAACGAAAGACCATAAAATTAATATGTACACATAATTTGTAAATATTCCTGTGTATGCATTTAAAAATGTTTCTGCATCAGAAAACCAAATAACTCATAAATTAAATTGTTTAAAATAATGGAATACGACGAAATTTAACAGTGCTACAAAGAAATGACAAAGGGGAGGGATTCTGAACAAAGAAAACGAAATTTTATAAAATATACATGTATATGTATTAAAATATGTAAAGTTTTCTTCGGCAAAAATGCAATTCATTTTAAAACACTCAGATTTTGAATATTTCAACTAAAAATGTATATGTTTTCCAAAGTTAATCGCTTGTTTATAATGCTCACACTTCTTATATCAACATTTTCAAGAGTTCTGTTGGGGATATTTAGCCAATTATTCTGGGAAGCTGTCGCGGAGATTACTCAGTTGATTTTTCGGTAAAAACACTCGAGCACAAGTATGTCAAATTTTTCATGGCTCATTTTGAATGGATCTATGCAAATGCACTGTGAAAAATTGTGATTTCGGCTTATTCTGGATGTAAACTTGCATTTTAATTGTATTTTAACAAAAAAGAATTAATGGGTCATAAATTAGGTTATATTTGGTGTGCTTAGAATCGTGCTTAAATTTTTCAAAACATAAAATTACTTGTAAAAATAAGATTAGATCAGACCACTAAAACCAGACAATATTAGATAGAGATATTTAAGTATCATGTGTTGATAAATCACAGATAAGACCTTTAATGATGTGCAAACAATCTTGTTAACCCACTTGTAGTAAATTGGCATAAAAACAAACAGTCTCGTATATTAGGTTTTGATTTGAATTTTCATACTAATTGTTTAGAAATATTGATGTTTCACATTTTAAGGTCTTGATTTATATGCAAAGGGCCTTTGAACTTATTGTATAAGAAATTCTTGATAAGGAAATTATCACTTTGTTGTGGGGCTTATACGTTTTACTTTTCGAAAGATAGTCTTGTTTTTAGGATAAGCTTATATATTTCGCTCTGTGTAACCCCAAGAAATACCAAGAAATTTTCTTACCGGCACAGAATTCAGAACTCGCTCCTCCAAACGATCTCAAAAACGCACAAAAACACGGGCGAAAAAAGCGAAACAAAAACAGAGGAAGACGCTAATTTTAGTGGGTGGAGGGGGGCCGGGGGCGAGAATGAAGAGGCGGCACTCGCACAGCTGTTCGTATTTGTTGAATTTTTGTTGCCGTTTTTTGTTTTTATTTTTTTTGTATTTATTTTTCGACAAACGATGTTCAAAATTTGTGGCACTCGAACAAACAGATAAAAACAAAAAAAATTAAAATGATAAAAAATGCAATAGAAAACCGATATAGAGAACCGATATTTGGCGGCACACTTTTCGAATATTCGGGGACTGTAAATGTTTTTGAGCTTTGTTTTCAAAAATTCGAGTTCTCAGTGTTTGTTATTTGGAGTTTCTGGATTTTAAATTACAATATTATGATTTCGTTTCGTTATTTTGATTTTGTTTTGGGATTTCGACTGTTAATCTGTCGTTTGCCGTTGCGCGATTTGTTTTTGACTAAAACAGAAAGGAAAACCAAACCCCAGCGAATGTGGAATGCTCTGCTCTGCTGCGTCGCTGCCGACGGCGCTGTTGGCGTCGCTGCCTGCGAATATTATTTAATGCAAAAGAGCGGGAGGAGGCATCCCAGCGAGAGAGGGGGAGCGGGCGGTGGGTGAAAAGAGAGAGAGTGGGAGAGAGCTTTTGCACTTTCGCTGCCGATGCAAGCTTCGGGCTCAGCTGTTCTCTTCTGCACCGTTATCCTGCGTATATGTGTGCGTTTGTCTTGCTGCCATTGTTATTGTTTTGAAGGAGCTTTCGTCTAAAGTTCCTCCATTGCAGCTGATTTGGCAGGGTATGTGTGTGTCTGTATGCGGGAGAGCGCAGGAGTCCTGTGCGTGGGTGATCTTCAAAAAATACGTATGCCATTTCCCCAAACTGGACGCATCAAAATATGAATAAATTACATAAACAAATTATACAATTTTTTATACAATTGTTACAAATCAAAAGTAACGAGTATACGCAAATCCAGTAACCCTTGGTTTTAACCCCAAATGGGGTTATTAAAATATTTTGGGATACAAAAATTTCAAATAAAACAAATATTTTTGTAAATAAGTTAATTGTATAGTTCTTTTAAAAGTTTTCGCCTATTCGAAATTAAATCGAGTCTTAAATAATTTTTCTTTCTGCAATGTTAATTTGAACTTTTTATTTTTTATTATATCCTTAAGTCCACAAGAAAACAAAACGCACCATGCAGCCAAGTCAGTTGCTGTTTAAGTGGAATGACAAAGCTCAATAGGCGACCTTGACCTTTCACCCTACGCAACCTCTTGCACATGTGTTGTTCTTGTTATTGTAAATTTTAGATGTGCTCTGTTTCCTTTTGGACGAAAATTGGCGAGCTTTTAAATGTCATTTGCCGCTTCAAATTTTACACTCTGTAATATATTTTTTTAGATTATAAGAGGATTTAGACTAAAAAATCAAAAAAAAACCTTAATCTTTTTGAAATACATTTTATGTTATTTATTTTTTGCTAAATCAAGCATAATTTAAAAATTGTAAGCCTCGATATAGGAATATAGGAACAACTTTAATTTAGGAATGTTTTTTTAGGAATTATATTTTTATAAGTATTTATATTTAAGCTAGTTGCAGTTCATTTGTCTTTTTTTTTAACTGCATGTCCACTTTTTTTTTTCCACCAATCGATGTGGTTTGGCCAAATAGACAAGGGCAAACATTTCGCGTTCATTCATAACAACACAAAAAATAGGAGAGCTAGAGAAAGCAGGAGAAAGGGCTAGAAAGTGGAAAGCTCTCTCTGTTTTGAATTGTTGCGCCAATGCGACGTTTTGCTGCCGATGGCGACAGCAGGAATTTGGCGTTAATTAAATTTTTATGCTCAAATGCAGGCGGCAATCGAGAGCCAGAGATCTGCTGGCCGATCGCCTCTAATTGCAGCCTTTGCATATTATTTACTTAAATTGTATTATTATTCGTAATATTTATGGCATTTTGTTTATCCCAATTGCAGGCATTCGGCCAATGCCTTTGAGGCCGGACCGAGAAACCTCAGAGCCAACAAAATCCGATCCGCGAAGCGCAATATTTTTCACTTCCCAAAATATTTCACAATTTTTATTCTCGATTTGTTCTTGCTTGTTCGCCTAGACCATATTTTGTTTGTTTTGTTTTTTTTTTTTTTTTGTGAATTCGCAAATTGAATTTTCATAAAATTTGTTTAATAAATTTCGTTGATACATTTTGCATTTCTTTGATAGCCATTTTTCCAGACGCTTTTACGTTCTATAAAGTCCTAGTTTGGGGTATAACGGTTTGACTATTTATTAAGAAAGTGTTAATAAATAGTCAATATGAAAAAATAATATTTAACACAATAACTATTAAATGACATGATTGAATATTCAAAATTTAAATTAATGTGGAAAATATAAGAAAAAAAATATTATTGTACTAACCATATTAGTACAATATGGTTTAAATTTAAATCACAGTTCCAGGTACTTAAATCAAATACAAAAATAGTCAAAAGAAAAATTCAATATTTATGTAATATATTCATATTAAAATAACTAAAAACAGCAATGGATGAAAATCAAAGAGAAAATATTATATTTAAATCTTGTAGAATACAAAGATTTGGATGTTCAACTTTTTTTTTTAACCAGTGTATATATACGATAATTTAGTACGAAATATATTACAACTATACATTAGGAACTCTTGAAATAACATAATTTAATGCGTACAGAGTTAGCAAGGCCAATTAATTAATTAACCTCGTATTCTTTGGATGGCCCACAAGACAAGGATATTAACCCAGATACATTTAATTGCGCTCCTTTGTTATGGGATTTCCGAATTCGAATCCCACCTTCGATTCTTATATTCCACCTGCAGCGCTACGGTCTGTATGCGATTGATATATCCAACAGACCCGAACGACGGAGATCCCAACCGAGAAAAATTGCACGCTAGAAATAATGAAATGGTCGAGGGCCCAAGTCAATGAACATTAATGAGTTTACTGCCTCCGATTTGGAAGGCCTCTGGGTCTCTGCCTTTGATTTATGCAGGTGAAATATTATTAATCGCAATCCAATGAACTGAAATGGGTTCGAATACCCCCTATTTGTTCCCCTAAATATATATATAAATATATATATATTTATATTTTCTTGGCCAGGCAAACGACGACGTTGACAACATCAGGCAACGACTTTGATTTCCGAATTGCGATTCCGGAATTTCTGTGTTAATGATTTTGTGTTGCCGTTGTCATGACAGCCGCAAGTGGCAACTTAAATCAAACAGTTTTGCGGCTAATTCTAATTCCCATTTATCCGCACTTTATCCGATTGCAGGTGGGCCAAGAAGGGGTGAGGACAATAAACGCGGCAACAAACGGAGGGTGAACGAAAGGATCCAATCGAACGACAACTTACATCGAAACTTTCTAACGGGCGGGCGATAGAAGCCCCACATTCAACAAATTCCCCATGCTGGCCATGTAGTACAGTGAACTACCAGTAACAGCAACAACTAAAACGAACTACAACACCGAGGTGCCCTTAGACAATCTATTCGTACAACAAATTGAAAGTGAGTATAAAAATACTGTGATTTTAAATGTTTTTTTTTTATTGGTAGTCCTTGATAACTTAAAATCTTCGGCTATTAAAAAAAAATATAAAAATTAACTCCCAAAGAAATCAAGTTCGTTTTTATAACGATTGGTTTTTTTTTTATAAAGCAATAGGTTTATCCATACAACTTTGCAAGATTTATATCAATTTCTCATGAAATATTTATATTTCATAACAATGATAATGAAATAAACATTAATTTATGTTTATTTATATAAAAAATTATGTTCAGAAAAAGTTTTTATGAAATATCTAAGCCCAAACTTCTCTTATTTTCTATTTATTCATATAGTTTTACTAGCAATCACTAATTGCTTTTAGTTGCAGAAGTAATACTGTATTATTAAATGGATTGTACTTCGTGCATTTACTCGACAACTCTTTTAGCACCTGTCATGTTAAATGAATGTAAATAACCATTTGGCCATTTCAAAACACAAGAAATTAGAAAAGCGAAAACTTATTGGTTCTACACTATATTATAGAATTAAAACATTTTCTGTTTCAAGGCAACATTGATTTTTTGTATGAAATTAAAATAGTTTAGTACTTTACTTTATGACTTTGAGCATGTTCGAAGTTATTGACTGGGTATTGTTAACTGAAATATTTTACGACTAGGTAGACGCACTTATTTATTTAAAAAAAATGTTTCTTAACCAAGTGCAAAGTACTTGGTTTGTTTAGAGTGCCTATGTACATACATATATAGTTTATTGTTAAATAATAAGATCCATTACCTCCACTTGACGTGGTCAGCGTGCAGACGGGAAAGAGCTGAGCCTGCAGGAACTGCACGCGACCGCCTCCAAAGTCCATGGTATATAGTATTTCGATGCTTACGGCATTATGATGGGAAGACCAATAGGAAGACCGTTGCGGGGTAATGCAATTGATATATGGTGGAGTGGTTTTTTGAATGGGAGCACAAATTGCTGATTGATTTCACTCGCTTCACTCGTTTTTGGCACACATTGAAAAAATGCAAACCACTCGGATATATTCCTTGCAGATCCTTATGCAATCGAAGCAAAAGAAAGCCGCTTTGTGCGGCATTATTATTGTTCCCACACCGATTACGACTCTACAACTCTACAACTCTACGACAACTCGACGATTTTTTGTGGCTTTTTCTGCGGCTCCATTCGCATTGCGTCGTCAAATGATAACCACTGATTTCCCCGAACTGAGCCGCAGTCGATGATTCGAGCCGTTGTGAGCCAACTCGAATTTCCACTGCGACTGTTATAAACAAATAAACAAAGCCTCGCCAGCTCACCAGCTCAACAGCTCACCAGCTCGCTCGCACACTCTCTCCCATTCAGTCGGTCCTCGTTTTGTCTAATGTTCCAAGGAAGTGCAAGGTAGTCCTGGCATTCTACACATACCCATACACTCCTCCATACTATACTCGTCGTCCTCTCCAAAACACCCCGTACATATCTATGAACCCGCCATCCCATCCAACCATCCATCCATCCATCCATGGCATGCCGTGAACATGAATTCGATTCGATGGCTCAAACAAAGCCAAAGCCAAAGGCAACCAGCCTTGGATACGCCAAAAAAAAAAAAAAAAAACAGAAAAAAAAACACAATTTGTGGAATTTTTGTGCATATTCTAACGAGCAACAAATGTTTGCCGAAGGTGGTGCGAATCACGGTTACGGATATCTCCAGGTCATGTTTATACCGAAAAGCTTATAGTTTGTGTGGTAAATATCAAGGGATTTCTTTTATAAAACCGTTTAGATCTCTGTAACATTTCCAATTGATTTTAACTAAAATTGTTGTATTTTTTAGCCAATCGAATGTAGAAACAGTGGGTAAAACAATTTTACGAACATTTTAAATGAAATTTCAGAGCAAAGTATACTTAAATTTATTTGGCCCACTGTAGTTAGTTATTTTTATGTAGAGCTGAGATTTCACAATGTGGATTAAGGATTGAAATTGTTTTTCCTTTTAGTAAACTCTAAAAAAATGCCTATAAATAGGTTACTGATGGTAAGGAATTGTCTCTACCACTGCACCCGATGCCCTATATTATTGTTTTGGACAAACAATTTAGCCACTTAGTCCCTGACGATCAATTGCTGCTCGGGTTTTATTTATTCAAATAGACAGCAACAAAAAGAAAACAGTCGCAGCTAAAAAGAAAAGCAAGACAAATCAAAGCAAAGCCTCGATGCCAAACAAATTTGTCAAAGTCGCTCCCTCGGCGGCAGAGAAAAATCGGTGGAAAATGCAAAGGGGGGTGGGGAAAATCAGAGAGGGGGTGGGTGGGTGTGATGGGAAACCGTGGGTTCTTATGTGGGATGAAGCAGCAGCTGTCAGCTGCCTACGCGGACACAAAACGAACAGGTGTCAAAGAGCGAGAGGAGAGAGCAAAAGAGAGCATAAACTTTTAATCACACACTCTCTATAGTGTTCCCATCTCTTTCTCCTCCTCATCCTCTTTTATTTCCCACTATTTTTCTGCCTATGGGATTATGTCATCGAAGTGGCTGAAATGCAAGAAGAAGCAGAAGAACAACAAAATAATGAGAAATAAGCTGCACTTTCTACACCCTTATATTAAAAATGATATTTATTATATCAGGTTTTCCAAACTCAGTTACCATAAAAAGCTAAAAGCATTCTCCATCAATTTATTTTCATCTGAAAAGTCATGTATGTGATTATCTTCTCTCGTGCATTAAAATGATCTGACCAATTTTCAAATACCCCCAGAAAGGGTATATTGAAAAGCAGGAGCGACAGAGGCAACAGCAATGATCTTGATCGTGCAATTTATGTGTTTTCTATTTTGGCAAGACGCCGTGACTGCCAAGGCGAAAAGAAGACTCTCTAACCGAACCGTAAACGCATGCTGTCCCCCCTCCTTCCCGTACTCCTCTCATGTCCATTTTCCCCCGCTTTTCCACCCCTTTTTCGCCACCCAACGCCGCTTGGCCCTCGTCAATCATCGAATTGTGCCAGCGATTAGCTTTCGCCACCCCATTCCCCGATTTGTCCGCCAAGAACATTGCCTTACTTTTCGCATCTACAGTGGATAATGGACAGCCAATGGACTAGCTAAACTAAATCGTTCTTAAAACTTTATATTAAATTACATTATTTACCAAAAAGTTAGCAATATCATTAAACAATATTGAATTACAGTGAAAATGTAGTAGTTCGTTTAAAACACCTTGGATAGGGTATCATAGTTTTCTTTTAAAAAAAAATATCAAAAATGCAATAGACTTAATCCTACACCTGACTAAATAAATATTATTATTATTATGACATTGGAATTTATCAATACCGCAGTTTATTTAATGGTTCTCAAAACACAAATTTATGTTTATCACTTTAAAAAGTTCTCCTAATCCGATATTTACGGTAGCGCTCTTTTTGCTCGCTGCTGGCTGCTGGCTGCTTTGGGCAAATTAACAAATTGCAATTAAAAATTTCCGTTTGCCATATTTTGGCAACGGCCGACATGTGTGTTTTTGTTCAGACAAAAAATAAATTCACCCGAGTCCGCATTTCGAAGCTGTTTAATAATTGTGACAGAGATAAACGATGTACACGAATTGGAAGTGAAAAGCGAATTATGAACTTGCTGAATAATATTCCCGATGGATATCTGCAAATTGTGCATGCTTCTTTTGATGTGGGAGCTCATGAGGGAGTGAGTCAGTTGTTTTTTGTTTAAAGTCATTTAGATATTTTTTGAACGAGACATATTCTACCCTTTACAATTAAAACACTCGTCCAGCATCCACAGCTGTAGATTTACAAGAATATATTGAAAAAAAAAAAAAAGTTTTTAAAACCAAAGTATAAGCAGCTTTAAATATTTTTACTGATCGAAAAATTTCAGAAAAATTACGTATACGACATGAGTGCCAGATTAATGGAATTTTTTGTAATCTGCCCAGAATGTTTTAAAAAAAGTTAGGGCCTGAACAATATTTAAAGACATTTCTGTGCCAACAACTTTTAAACAACATACATTTTTATAACGCTATTACATTGCGTATACGTAATATACATTTAAACCAAAAATTTGTCGAGCTTATATGTATGTATGTATTGTTTGAAAGTCAAATTTATGTACTTTAAAATGTGTTTTTGTCATAAATCGCATCAATATCAATTTCAAATTCCATCACCGTTTTGTACCAAGAATCGCCTACTATTATGCATCAGAAAAGTTTTTAGGGTATTTTCAAGGGTAATCCAAGCTCCATATCCTGCCTTCCTAACCTAACCTACTTGAGTTTATTTTTTTGTTCCGTTTTTTCTGCTAACACATCAAATTGAATCTTCATTATCTTTCGACAGCGCTTGAATGAACATCTTGAGTGGTCCAGGGGCGCGAAGAAGGATAAAGCGGATGCACAGTGAAAAAAATCAGCTTAACATCAAATGTTTTATTAACGTACGTATGTACAACATGTTACATAGAGATGAACCATACATTTGTATAGCCCAGGCTAAGGTTTCGATGCTGCCCAGTGATAAGTTGTTATTCTTTAGCTCAATAGAGGTGAAAATTAAAAACAATGTTTTAACATTTTCTTTCCGATCTATTAATTGCTACAACAGCAACCATCTTTAGGGCCAATTATTTACACAGTTGCACCGCTTGACGTGGAGTCTCGTAAATATTAAAATGTGATATAACACATTTTTTAAGCAATCAATTTTGTTCTGTGTGGGGGATGGAGAATCTAACGGGACTCACCATTCACGTAGTCGCCGAGGACTAGAGAGCATTCCATGTCATTGCATTTGAAGTTGGCTCGCACCACATTCACATTAACGGTGCTGTCTCTCTTGAGCTCCAGCTCATCTTGTTCTCCCACTTCCTCCTTGGATTCCAGCTCCGTAGCTTCCGTTTCCCTCTCTACGCCATTGTTGTTGCTATCGTCGCTGCAGCTGCTACAGCATCTCTCCGTACTCTCTGCGCTCTCCATCTCGTTTTGGCGCACGGGCACAGGCTGCTGGAGGGCCAAGGGCGGGGCACAGAGGGGCCGTCTGCTCATCGATGCCGAGCTCAAAGTTCTAAGGAGGCGGCTGAAGGAGGCTGACAACTCCTCCCGCTCTCTCTCCGCCATCTTAGGAGATGCACTCGAAAAAAAAGAAAGCACTATTTATCCCGTGGACAGAGGAACACGCGCGTGCCTGTCCAGCCCAACTAACAGTAAATCTCGATCTCCAGTCGCTCTCTTCTTCGCTCAGCTCAGCTGCTAGCGCAACTGCTGACTGAGCTGGAGCTGCAAAATCAACGCGGACGACAATGGTGGCCGCTGCCGGCGTCGACGTCGCTGCCTTTGGAGAAATTGCGAATCACAGTAAACCACGGCATTAAAATTGTTGCTGCCACGGCGTTGCCTTTGTGCAAGGCACCGACAAAAAACAACAATACAAAAACAAATTGAAGGTTCAAGTTCCAAAGAACGATGCAGATATACCCTCTTGTAGCGGCTATGGCATATTATGATCGGGAAAAAATTTTTATGTTAGTTGGACAACACATAGTACACCAATAGGCCAAGTTTCCGATTGATTTAATGAAAAACATTGAAATGTTTAGAAGACCTTTGCCGTCATAGGTTCTTATGAAGTGGAAAATTTGACAGGTTTTTTTTACTAGTTTTAAATAAACATGAATTTCCATGGGGCTTACTTGGCGTATGAGTAACTATTTGAACTATTTTTTTTTTAAATCAATTATAAAATTTCTGGTTTGGTATCTTATTTTAAATATATATCTCAAAATGATATTTAGGAGTCCTATTATCTGGATATTGCGTTTCCATGCTGTACCTCATAAATATGATACCCTCTCTTGCTAGAGTATTTAAAGAAAACACAGAAAAACAACAAAAAATAGTTTTTCGTTATTTTGTTGTAGGCCTACTACACGTGGCAAAGGAGGCGGGGGGCGGGCGATACTTTCGGTGGCTAAGGGGGGTGTACTGTAAACCCTTCACTCCACCTACCCTTTGAAACTCCGCTGTGATTAACATAAATTGCGCACGACATGGGCTATAAACAGCGCAGCAAGTCCTAGCCCTCCCCATCCATATTGTAACCCGGCCCCCCTGCCCTTCTGGGCGGGGCTTTTGTTTTCAAATTTTAAAATATATAATAAAAAATATGCTCACTTAATCCCGTTTGAGCCGGGACAAATGCTTATATGGGTGTACCCTGTTCTCCAACTCCATTGAAATTTCCTCCACCCCCCTTCTCAGCTGCCTTCTTTTTTGGCGCGTGAGCGATTTCCATCAGTGATGACGAGTTTTCGGTTTTACAGTTAGAATAAACCGAGCTCTAATACCACAGATCGTTGAAATAAACAAATCCCATGAATAAATCACTTTTATAGCTTATGTTATTCAACCTATTGCATAGTTTGTATATTAGTTTGAATATTATTGCACCCCATTCATCACGTCCGTTTCCCTTAAAAGCTTGACATTTATGTTTTATTTGAGTTTTGCCAAATTTTGGCACATGAATTTCATTTGGCGATGACAGATTGCGGCAATTTCGAAATAAGCATTTTACAAATAAGTTGTACAGTATACAGATTGAAACATGAGCAAAGATTAAGCCGAACGCTTTAAAGGATTATTATGAAATATGATTTATTGAATTAAAAATATTTGCACTGGGGAAATTTATCTTAAAAAAAAGCCAAAAGGGCGATTAAAAAAAATAGCTGATTTGGCAATACCGATTGCCACTCGTAGCCGCCCCCTCGCTCCATCTCCCCCTGCCCTTTGTGTGTTTTGCATGGCCCGCTTGGCACCAATTTTTTAGCTTTAGCTTGGTTGTTTTTGCCGGAGATGGAGACGATGTCGGCTTATTGGCATTTGACAGCGCCCTGGCAGCGGCGGGACGTCCTTAGAGAAGAGGTCCTTTCGGGCGGCTCAATCTCAATGACTTGGCGGTGGCGCCACGCAAGGGAAACCCTTTCAAAATGTGGCACAGATCCGTTTCGGCTGATAAACCCATTTTGCAGCAACGATACTTTAATAACAATGCACCAAATTAACACTCGACGGCATTGCCTGCGTTTTAAGTTTTAAAATAATAATTTACAAATTTTTAAAAATATTGATTAACCATGGTAGATTACCAATCAACAATAATATATATCATTAACATAGTACAAATACTAATACAAATTTGATAACTTATTATATCGTAAAGAATAATCTTTGATAGTCAAGCATCGATTAAAAATCGCGAAAATGTTCAGGTCATCGATCAACAGTAAGCTCCATTAATAGCAACACAATATTTTCTATCAAACAATAGGGACAATAGTCACGAATATAGTCAACCATCGCGCCATACCAATCAGTAATCGTAAAAGATAATCCTTGATTGCCAAGTATCGATTAATAATCGCCAAAATAATCAGCGTATGCCGTATTGCCACCACACCACACACGAGTCATACTATAGTCGTATCTATCCGGGGGATAATGCCACGAGGCGTCGTATCGTTTTTGTCTGCAATGCGTCATTAGGGCCATGGGGTAACCCAAACCCGGGTCCAACACTTGCTGCAACACCCGGTGGCGCCTCCGCCTGATCCTGTACCCCTGATCCTTAAGCCCCTATAGCCTTGCGTCGCTTGCATGTCATTTCGCTTCACCAATTGGTTGCGTCTCCTTTGTTCTTTTTTTTTTTTTTTGATATACTACACTATACATTCTTTGTTGTGTGTTTGCTCAATGGTTTCGTGTTGTATATTTTTATTTTTGTATTTTTGGCTGCGGCCGCCCGCAGTACAGGTACAGTGAAGACTATCCGTCCGTGCACCCCCCCACCATTCCCCTTCCCTTTTGGTATTTTCGTACTTCCGGGGGCGCCCCCAAATAAAAGACAGTGACAGGAGCCAAAACAGAGCGGCAAGTGCTCCGTTTTTTCCATTTTCTCCATTTCTTCGTTATTGATATGCATTTAGAGCCGAGACGAAAATAGACGCCGGCACCGAAAAAAGAAACAATTTTGCAACTATTTACGGTGGACGTCAGGCGTCAGGTACGTCAAATGCAAGCAAAAAGCCAAAACTACGGCGGCAAAGTGAACTTTATGGGCAGGTTTATCGTTAAGCTTTGATTTATTTCAAGCGATTTTCGAAGGGTTCCCCTAATTGATTGTATTATTTACAGCCAGATAAAACTATAATTAATAGTGCCGTCTTTCCCAATTAATAAAACCTACTGCCTACATAGGTTATTAATAGTCTTAAATTTACAAAAAAAGAACCCAATTTAGCCAAGCCGTACTTATAATATTCCAATCCCAAGCCCGATTTAAATACCTATAAGGTCTAAAGTACAACCAAAAAAAATTAGTAATCGAAACTAAACTATTGTTTCATGAATTGTTAGCTATTGTGTACTAAAACTTTCTCAATAAGATGAGTTTATTTTATTATTTTTTTTTATTATTTAAGACACACTTGATAAAAGTAAACTTTCAGATTGATGTATTTATTTTAAACAAGATTTTTAGTTAATTTAAAACATTATTATTATCATTAATAATTTATAATGCTCTCTTTCTGTTTAAATTGCAAACTAACAGTTGGTGTTCTTCTATTACTAGTATAATATTTCAGATGAATTATTAATGTTATATGAAATGTATATATTATCAGTATAAACCAGGAGTTTTTATATTGATCATAAACATTAGTTTTTGTTTTTTCTATTTGACATATATGGGGTACGAATAGTAATTTAGGATAGCTGGTACACAACACAAGACACATAAGGTTCATCAATTTAAATTGAGCTTAGTGAAAACCATAATTGTCTAGTGTTATAACCGCACCGCCTTGACTCACCTTCGTTTTGTTTTGATGGCGGCTGCTGCTGCTGGTGGAACTCGCAGATCTCCGGACCCATCGTCGCATTCCGGTTCTCCTTGTCCTTGACACCCTTCTGCATTTCTGGAGCTGGGCTTGGCTTTTCCGGTTGGCTGATCACTTAACGATTTGAGGATCTTGTGGGGTTTCCAGGTCTTCAGTTGGTTGTGTTTGTGTCCGGATGCGGTGTTCCTGGATGTACGAATTTGTGGTCGCTATTTTGCTGGACGAGCCTTGTGCTGAAATTTTCTTCGATTTCGAATGGTTTTTTACCTTTTCGTGTGCTCATGTGTGTTCTATAGAATTGCAAAAGGGTGTAAATAAATGTGGGGTATTCGGATGGGGTTTTTTGTGGATGTGCTGTGTGTGTCTAGTGTGTGTAGTGGGCCGAATAGAACTGAAGTATCAGGGCCTGCTTAATTGCGGGAATCGATGGGAACTGAGTTTCAAAATCGACCGGCACACTGCGATTACCTCGCTCACACTTTATTCCGCTGACTTGCTCCTTATGTTACCCGTACACTTGAAGAAAACTGTTTGCAATGGTCAATGGTATCTATTGGTATTTTTTTCAAGGCTCAAAATTAAAGGAATTTGCTAATGCAAATTAAAATTTAATTATTTTTCTAACTTTACCAATTACACCAATGTGAAAAAAATTTGTGTGTTATTTTCTAATACACAAGAGTAATAGATAATATGTGATAGATTTTTTCCCAGTGTACGATTCCAGTGGAGCGGTATTTTCACCTTAGTGCGAGCGGTAAATGTTAACGGTGAACGGCACCCGGCGCCGGATACCGGGTAACTGGCTACTGGCCACCGGATGTGATCCGATGCCGCCGGAAAAGCCGGAAAAGTCGGAAAGGAAACGGGAAACACTTCGTGACAATTCGACGCGGACTGGCAAACAAATCAAAGCGAATTAGTTGCATTAGTGGCAGCTATCAGCGGAAAAGGCTCCAGGATGCGGAGTCGCTGCCAATGACTTTCCTCTCCCTGTCTCTCTCCCTGTCCCTGTCCCTATCCCTTTCCCAGTACCTGTCCCATTTTCCAGTTCCAGTTCCACATCCACTACCACTTCCGTTGCCCCGATCCTCTGCCAAGTGAAAAGAGCAGGTCGCTTGGCGTGCCAGCACCTAGGCCCATAATGCACATGCGAGTCCATCGGAAAACAGGGTGTCCTTTTGTGTTAATATCCAGGGAGATCCGAAACTTTTCATCTTTGAAGTTCTCCAAATTGCAAATTAAATTCTTTAGCACTTTTTAAGATATCGAAATCTTTTGATTGAATACCGAATTTTATTTGCCTACAGATATTATTTTGTAATTAAATAAATAAAACTTTAAAGGAAAGAAAATCATGTTTGTTTTTTTGAAGGCTTTGAAAATATAGTTCAAATCATAGATTATTATGTTTTTATAACGAATTCTTGAATGTGTATATTTGATAAAATATTTTTTACTTTAATATTTGGTTTTCATTTTTGACAAAAAAAAAAAAAACATGAAAAGAATATACAAATATTTACGTTAATATAAAAATATATGAAATAGTATAAATGTATATTAAATAAAATAACATAACAAAAATTAAGGTTGAATTTAACGATATTATATTATATTATTATTATTGTCCGTACGGCAAGTAAAAATAGGTTTAAAATTGTGTTATGAAGTTTAATGTTTAAGAACTCATATAATTTTTTATTATAAAAAATTGGAAATTGAAATAAACTGCAAATGTTTTCAAGCACAAAGTCCCATTTCTTAAAATCATATTTTTAAAACCAAAGTGTCGGATTCAAAAAGCAGAAATTTTAGATATTATTTTTTAAAGCAACTTGCTTTAAAATTTTTAAAGGGTTATGTGTAAGTTCGAAAATTAATCGTTTCGAATCGACACCCCTTATCGCAGATAATCGTATATGCTGGCATATTTATCGGATTCCCCCACATACCATCCATTCCGCTGCCACTGTTGATTATGTGCCATTAAAATTGGCTGCCAATTGGCAAAAGTTTTTTTTTCATTCTGCATTCCCGCTTTCTCCAGTTTTTCACTTCTCCACGACGTCGGCCTTTTGTTTTATGTCCTGAAGCTTTGCCCTTTGCCGCGGGTCAAAGTTCAATGCATTTCGCTTGCGACACGCACATACTCGCACACAAACACACACACTCACCCGTCGATGTGCCACGCCCCCTGCGCCCACATTTCCAACACACCTGACCAACGCTGTTGTTGCGGAAATTTGAACACCTAAAATAACTTTCTTGAAATCAAACTGGAAATAGTTTGTTTTGTAAATTTTTTTACAAATTACATAAATTGTAAAACATTACAATGTTTTTGTTTACAAATTCACATATTTTCTTCAAAAAAAAATTCCAGATGCTATCCCTGAGCTATTTAATTTTTTTCCGTAAAATCATATTTAAAATAAATCTATATATCTAAGGGTATTATAATTTCAGTAAAATTTTGCAAATTAGTTAGGGTATTTCCCACCCTATAAAATCAAGATCATGATTTTAGCTACGCTGTTTTTAAGCAAATAATTTAATAAACAAAATACATAACTTTATTGTCTAATACACATTGCATACAACTGAAGATATATAATCGTTAGAATAATATATTTTTATTATAGTTTCAAGGGCAAATATAATTCGGCTTGCCGAAACTAGCTTTCTTTCTCGCTTTTTCTGAATTTAAGACAAATACAATATTTAATAAAAACACAACATTTTTGTTACTCTTCCTGTCTTATTTTTCTTTTATTTATACAAAATTGGCAGCACTGCACCTGCCATTCCACCTTCACACATTTCCACAAACGCCGAGGCGTCGAAAAATTGTAAACGCAACTTTGTCAGTCATTTTATGAGGATATGAGGGATGGCTAGTGATGGTTTGGGGTCTTTTTTGGACTTGAGATTGGGTAGAGTGCTCCTGTCAGCCATCAAGCGACGGGAGAAATGAAATATGCGCGACTTCTACGGGCCAACTAAATGAACTCTGAACTTTATGCGAAATTTCACCTCATGCATGCATGCATGTGTGCGAGTGAAGGTGTGTGTACGCTGCGTGTTTTAAACTTTTGTTGCCTGGCAAAGTAAATTTGCATAAGGTTTTTTGGTTAAGTGAGGCAGAAGGAAAAAAACTTGGAGAAAAAATATCACAAAATATCAGATATTTTATCAATAACAAAACTGCTTTAGTATAGCTTTATCCAAAGATTAAGAGATCCCAAAATTTTAATGGAAACGTTGCATAAATATAACTAAATAACGATTCTCTTGTTTCATCACATCAAAACTAAAATAAATTTAAAATTTAATTTGTAAAATTTCATAGGTTTGCTATTATTATTTATTATAATTCATTTTAAAAGACACAAAAATCAAAATTTTATTTTGAAATCCAATGTTTTGTGATGAAACAAAATTTTAGTTTTCAGAAATTAAATCACAGTACAATCATATTTTACTGTGCAGCCGTTTTTCATTTGGCTTTCAATTTTTCAGCTTGAAATGCCAAGAGTGCGTCATGAATGATGATATATGGAGCCTGCGGTAACAGGGCAGCAGGGAATTTGTGAAGTTTTGGGGAAAAAGCGTTGGAAATTCTGGGGAAGTAAAAGGGGTGTAAAAGGAAGTGGCCAAAACACCGGAAATTCCGCAACTTGATGTGGAATTTTCAAATTGCAACACACTCGCAAGGGTTAAGGGATTTACCCAAACTAGACCTCTTACCCCCTCAATACACATGTGTCAATACTCTTTAATAATGTTACATTTTAAAGCTTTTATATTACATAAGTATTTTTAAGCAATTAATGAGCAATGTCCGAATTTACTTAAAATGTTTTTAATTTTATTTCAATTTAATTAAATTGATTGACAGTGTTATGAATTACAAGTCACACAAATCAAAGTTTTGGTCCTTATATACATATCAACAAATTTAGAAAAAAATTAAACAACAAATTGTTGAATGAAAAAATCATTAAAATCGTATTTTACCCATTAAAAATTTTTTTTTGCTATATAAGTTCCGAAATTATAAATGCGGCGTTCAGAAAATTCTTAAATCAAATTACAACAAATTTTAATAAATATTTATACGATTTATTTATTTATGAATTTATGCTTTTTGATGTCAATAAAACCAGTTAGACCTTAAAACAACACATTTTTAAAATGAGCAAAGTATGTATTGTAATATTTTTTTGGATACTAATTTGTTGGTTTTAATCCATCTATTTGGCTTCTTTTAAAATAATATTTAAGATATAAACCATATTTATAGTAAAGTTTACAATTGAATCAGAAAAGAAATAGCGATGGATCGGGAAAATATGGAAACAGTCGTTCTCTATTGGATAAATGTGAAGCCAATAGATAATTTGTATTCAAGTTTTGCCTGCACTAAATCGCATCGGTATCTAACCCTTCCGGATGCAATTTAAAAAGTTGGAGGGTTAATTGTGCAATTTTTGCGGCTCTCTGTCGCATTATCCTCCGGTTTGCCGCCGTTGTCCTGCCGCCTTTTGTCCTTTTGGCTCTAATTTTAGATGCCGGCTACGTCAGCGGGCCAATTTGCAGGTCGTCAGGTCGTCAGGTCTCGCTGCCACCGGCGACTCTGCGGCTGTTTGATCAATAACCTAGATATATTGGCTGTAACAACAAAACCGAAATCAACAATGCCAGCCGACAGACCAAAAAGCCATGAGAGCCGACCAAGTCCGTCGATTTGAATCGCAGCCATCAAATTAATTGCAACTGCATTGTGCACACCACAACGGGCATTAAAAAAACAACTCCATTTGTCTCCAATTTCCTCATTTTCAGTTGATAACTGCCGATTTTTTGAACTGACAATAAAACTAAGCGCAAACGTAACAACAACAAGGAACCAAAAACCAAATCAACCAAAAACAAGGTATTTAATCAGAGGAGAAAGCAAAAAATAAAACAAATCACGAAAAAATGGGTCGCAAAGTGACGGTGGCGGTGTCCACATTGAACCAATGGGCCCTGGACTTCGAGGGGAATATGGCCAGGATACTGCAGTCCATCCTGGAGGCCAAGGACATGGGCGCCAGCTATCGAACAGGACCTGAACTGGAGGTTTGGTAAGTACATACTGTATAGCTTAAGACATATTTTCAAGGGGTTTAAAATCAGTTAAATTGTCTTTATCGTTTCTGGATATTATATCCCACAACATTTAAATTATAATACACTTTCATTTATTTTCTTACTCAGTAAAGGTGTTTTCAAATTTATTATAACAAAGGTAGCATTGCCTTAAACTTTAACTTTAGACATTTGATGAGCCCCAAGTCTGATTTTAAATTTTTGATACTTAAAATATAATTAAGTCTTCTGGATGCCTAACAAAAATTCAGTATTGCGGGATGTCACAAAAATTACTTGGGTTTTTAAAGTAAAGGTGATCAAAAGTATGTACTGAAAAAAAGCGCCAACTTACGAAAATAAATCCAATGGATTTCTAGATGTTAAATATATTAATGTATATTTTTACACTTATTTATAAATAGTTTCAAAACCCTTGTAATTTTTGTTGGAATCCCCAAATGTATAGTTCCTAGGTTACCTTAACATATTATAAGGTAGTAATATAATACAATATAATAATAATGAATTAAAAAGAACCAATAAAACCCAAGTTCCAAAAAAAAAAAAATTTATTATAAAAAAAAATTATTATTGAAATCCTTTTTTTTTGGTTCGTCTTGATTTGCTTAATAAGCTAACAAAAACTATCCTATATCGCAAAAACAATAATCCGGTTTTGAGCAACGTTAAAAAACAACTTTTTTTTTTCGATGAAAAAAATTTCCAAAATAATTTAATTTTTTTTGGATTTTGAGTTGTTTTAACAACAATAATTGTTCTGTGAGCGAATAAATAATAATCAGAAATAAATCATTAAATTGTGATTATTATTTTGTGTTCATTTCCGAACAGTGGCTACAGCTGCGAGGACCATTTCCGGGAGCCGGACACCTTCCTGCACTCGTGGGAGGTGCTGCTGGAGGTGATGATGTCGCCCATCTGGTGAGTGCCATTGAAAGCTTGGTATGGATTAACCCATATAACGGTAATGATAATGTTGATATAGTGAGAACATGCTGGTGGACGTGGGCATGCCGGTGATGCATCGCAACGTGGCCTACAACTGCCGGGTGGCGTTCTTCAACCGCCAGCTGCTGCTCATCCGGCCCAAGATGGCCATGTGCGACGATGGCAACTACAGGGAGTCGCGCTGGTTCACCGCCTGGACGAAGTCGCTGCAGACGGAGGAGTACGTGCTGCCGCGGATGATTGCCCAGCACACGGGCCAGCAGACGGTGCCGTTTGGCGATGCGGTGATTGCCACCAGGGACACCTGTTTGGGCTACGAGATCTGCGAGGAGCTGTGGAATGTGCGCAGCAAGCACATCGACATGTCGCTGGCCGGCGTGGAACTGATCGTCAACAGTTCCGGCAGCTACATGGAGCTGAGGAAGGCGCACATAACCACCGATCTGGTGCGGAATGCCAGCTTCAAGGCCGGCGGCGCCTATCTGTTTAGCAATCTTCGCGGCTGCGATGGCCAGCGGGTGTACTTCAATGGCTGCTCGGCCATAGCCCTGAATGGTGAACTCCTGGCCCGGGGTCAACAGTTTGCCCTGCAGGATGTGGAGGTCACGCTGGCCACCATCGATCTGGAGGAGATTCGTGCCTATCGCGTCAGCCTGAGATCACGCTGCACGGCGGCTGCGGGAGCAGCGGATTATCCCCGGATTCACTGTGACTTCGAGATGTCCACGCACAGTGACATCTTCAAGACGTCGACGCCGCCGCTCAATTGGCCCAATCACACGCCCGAGGAGGAGATTGCCTTGGGGCCAGCCTGCTGGCTCTGGGACTATCTAAGGCGATCCGGTCAGGGTGGCTTCTTTCTGCCCCTGAGCGGCGGCGTGGACTCCAGCAGCTCCGCCACCATAGTGCACTCCATGTGCCGGCTGATTGTGCAGGCTGTGCAACTGGGCGATGCCCAGGTCCTGCATGACATACGCAAAATCCTGGCCGACACCGACTATACGCCGGATAATGCCGCCGGATTGTGCAATCGACTGCTGGTCACCTGCTTCATGGGCAGCGTGAATAGCAGCAAGGAGACGAGACGCAGGGCCGCCCAATTGGCCAACCAACTGGGCAGCTACCACATCGAGATCAGCATCGATTTGGCCGTGAATGCCCTGCTGGGCATATTCAATGCCGTCACGGGTCTAACGCCCCGATTCCGGATGCAGGGCGGCTGTGCCCGCCAGAACCTGGCGCTGCAGAACATCCAGTCGAGGATTCGCATGGTCCTGGCCTACATCTTTGCCCAGCTGATGCTGTGGGTGAGGAATCGGCCGGGCGGACTGCTCGTCCTCGGCTCCGCCAATGTGGATGAGTCGCTGCGCGGCTATCTGACCAAGTACGACTGCTCCTCGGCGGACATCAATCCGATTGGTGGGATCTCCAAAATGGATCTGCGACGATTTCTGATCTACGCCAAGGATAAGTAAGCAAATATTGCATTAATTGGGGGAGCAACTCATAGACATTATAGACTAGACATCGGATAAAAACATTTGTTTTAATTAAATCATAATTAAAATCAAACTAGAATTTAGTTCTGAAATTTTAAAAACAATTTTCATTCAAATTATTTTTTGATATATCAGTTCAGGAAAATATATTTGAACATCAAAAATGGTTTTAATAAAACCCCATTTAGAGTTTCGCTATTTTTAGTAATCTTAATAAATCGTTTTAATAAAATTCAAATAAGAATAAAGCTAAATTTAATTTTGAGTTTATCAAAACAAATGTAGTTTACACAAACTTTGTTTGGAATCGTATGTTTAGCATTCTGCTTTTATCTGACAATCCGATGTCTAAAAATAATATAGAATTTGTTTTTAATATCAAAATCACCTCCATTTAAGAAATCTATACACTTTTTTTAATTTATACCTTTTACAAAATTGATTGTCTCAAAATGTTAAATAGTAAAATATAAAACTCTAACAAACAAATAAGAGATGTTGAAAATACAATTTTACGAGTATACAAAATTATAATTATAATTATTTTAAATAGCCTCTAACCAAATCTTGTTCCAGGATTAAACAAACTTAAATACGTTTAAAAGCTTATCTTTGGTTTTAAATATTTTATTCAATTAAAATTAATGGAAGTAAAAGAAGTTATTCTACTTGATATTATTTTTAAACAAAATTTTTAAGTAAAATTCATCCCAAGTTGTTCGAGGAAAAGCCCCCACTCAATAGATTTAAGTGAATACCTTCAATATCCTCCCTAAAAGTTGCTAGATAGCTAACCGACTCGCTAATCCCTAATTATCCAGGTTCAACCTGCCCGTGCTGGAGTCGATTATCGAGGCGCCGCCCACCGCCGAGCTGGAGCCGCTGCAGGAGAACGGGGAGCTGCAGCAGACGGACGAGCAGGACATGGGCATGTCGTATGCGGAGCTGTCCGAGTACGGGCGATTGCGCAAGCAGTCCTTCTGCGGACCGTACAGCATGTTCTGCCGCTTGGTGGCCACCTGGAAGGGCGATCTCAGTCCCAAGGAGGTGGCCGACAAGGTGAAGCACTTCTTCCGCTGCTATGCCATCAATCGGCACAAGATGACCGTGCTGACGCCATCGGTGCATATGGAGAGCTACAGTCCGGATGACAATCGGTTCGATCATCGCCCCTTTTTGTACCGGCCCAACTGGAGCTGGCAGTTCAAGGCCATCGACGACGAGGTGGACAAGCTGCAGCCCATCTACACGCCCTCATCGGCGCAACTGCGTCCCAGCAGCGAGGACCTATTGATGTCCACCCAGCGATCATCGCATCTGGACGACTCCAAGCACTCGTCGCCATTGTCCTCGGCCTCGGCGTCCGCATCGATTGACGTGGGCATTTCCACGGCTGCCGTTCCACTACCAGGTGCCGCCGCTCCAGGCGGCCTCTCCAAGAAGCCCAGCGGCTACTCTAAGGTGCATGTCAATGTGCTCGGCAAGATCAAGGATCGCACGGGCATTCCCGTGTAGGAACGACATACTCGCAAAGCACTGGAATTATACAAAACACATTTTTTTTAGCACAGCTTGATGTCTTTTGCTGCCTAGAAACTAAGAATTTCAAGTTAAATATGTTAGCAATCTTTTGTAACTATGTGCCTTCTATTGTTCCTACATTTCTTTCACTTCTTTGTTTAATTTAAAAAGAAAATTACTTAATTGCTTAATAATTTTAGATCTATTTGGCCATATAATCAATTAAATCCCTAAGAAAATCATTGACACTAATTGCAAACACATTTCTATGACTCAGTGCTTTTAATTGTTGATAGTTTTTAATTTTTTTTTAGACACAAAACACAAATTTGAATAGTAATTTTCTTATCATTTTTATTACCTTTAAAGTTTAAAAAAATTACCAGTTTGGAATTGAAGAAGTTTTCATAAATAAATTTGTGTCCCTAAGTGTTACTTAAAATGTCATAAATATAACAAAATTGATTCGGATAATTTAAATGAAACTATTTTTAAACATTTCATATCAAGCACTTGACAAACATTAATTTTTAAATCACTAAATACGTAGCGCTATCATTAAGCAGCAGCAAAAGGCATTATCCTGTATATATACAAAATCCATATGTGTAGGCCTAGGCGTAGTCATACTCATAGCGTTGCTCGTCCGTCTAAAACATTACTTTTTTTTATCCCTAGTCTTTGTAGAGTCTTTTCCAGTTTGCCTTATCTAAAAGTCTTTAATCTTGTCTAATGCTCAAGCTAAAAACTGGACGAACAGTTTGTCCGCCTGTCCAAACACTTTTTACAATAATCCTTAAAAAAAAAAAACTAGGCAAGTCTGTTGCCAAACACATTTAGTTAGATAAGACATTCTGTTTTATTTGACTTCATATATTAAGGATAACAATTATTTTGTTTTATTAACATAAACAATGAAAAATATCCAAACATTTCTTTTAATTCGAATTATAACATAATTGATATTAAATTGTTTGTTTCAACTAATTTCGTATATGTACAGTTAACTGCAGTACAAATCGATGATTTTAATTTTTTGCAAAAGTTACACCTTTAAAACGCACTGTTTACTTAGTAGTTAAGAAAAATTCATTAATTACGAGATATTTTATCTACGTTAACGAAAGCACAACGCAAACTATACCATGTAAAATAAATTAGAATTGTCAATTATGTAATCTGTGGTCAAATTATGCCGCACAAAAATTATAAAAGGGCCCATTAAATCGTTGAACCATTAAAGCTCGCTTACTGTTTGCATAACAAACTGCATTGGCTATAAATTAGGTAATGTGGGCGTCTTACAAGATAAAATGTTAGTTAGTCTTTTTGGCTACATTATACATCAACTTTATTGGTATACGCCTTACATAAAATAAATAAAAAAATAAAAATGTTAATTTGTACATTGATTTAAAACATGTTTTTTTAAAAACGCAATTTCATTAACTATGCTAAACATTTGCTAATAAATAAACTGGATTCATTTAAAGCACTCAGATTGTATGCATTTCCTAATTAAATAATCTGTTTAAAGTAAGATGACAAAGTTTATGTAAAATTCAAAACATTTTTGGGACTGTTTCTCGGGAGATGAGCAATGTTTTGTTTTAGTAATGTATGTAAATTTATAGCACATTGTGAATTTGAACACTCGCATCGGATCGATTTAATGGAACACTGATTATACACCTCTGTAGAAGGAAATATATACACCAAACATTTTTGTAGTTTCAAATGGATTGGGTATTTAATCAATTGCTACTATATTTGGTAGACTAAGTATAATTTTGGATAAATGTTTTACTCTTTCTTGTTAATTTCTAAATTAACTATTTTTTTACGGCTGGTTTCGAAAAACGAAATTTTTTTATAATTATTGATGTATTTCATTATTACAATTGCACCTGTAAAATCCAATCAATTGGAAATTTAATACGAGTTTAAAATAAGAACTGTATTTTCCAGGAATATTATGAAAAACCCGAAACTTAATTGGATTTTTTTTTAAGTTTTGTAGAAGAAAATGCACAACAAAGAGACTGACTGTTTTGTGCAAATGAGGACCTATTAAAAAATAAACTTTTCAGCTACGTATGCCACCAATCAATTGAAAATTTCATGACAAATTTATCTAGGTATGACATTCCAAAATGCGAGCCATATTTTTTAAACCTCTATATTGTTTCTTAGATTGGGTTATCAGTATTTCAGCTGATAGACTTTCCATGTCACAGAATGTGACTAAGCCTTATCCATGACCAAAAATGTTTGTGCTGCCCCAAGCACTTCAGCATAATCTGTGGCCAAGTCAGGCCACACCTGGTGCCGCCTTATCAGGTCATAAACAGTCGAACAATGGGTTAACTTACACAAGAGGGCTAATTACCTAAAAGTATGACGTTAAGCAATTGTGGTAGATTTACTACTTCTGAGAAGATACAAGATACAAGTCTTTACACCATCATTTTGAGAGTCTAAAAATATTTAGATCATCAAATAAAAATAGGTCAAATTACTTTTGTAATAACTTTTTTTTTTGTAATTTATAAGGCTAGACTATGATCTTATTACATGATGAATTGGAATACATCGTAAGAAACATTGATAACAAACATAGGTAGACTGAATACATCAAAAGACTGTGTATCATTTAGAAATGTTATAAAATATATTTTTAAAAATTGTATTTTTTCAATAAATCCAAGTTCCAGGAGTCTCGAGGTGGCCAACATCCTGCTGAACCTAGGAATATGCAGTGGCTAACAGGATTACCCAGTAGATTTCGATATGGACTCCTACTAAAACATTGGGAAGTTTAAGTCGGACCCCAAGCAGTCTTAACACTAAACCAACTTTAGGCACATTACTTTCACAATTCTCTTCTCAACAATAAGTTCTTCATTATATTTGCATCAAACCTCATAAAAATGCTAAACGATAAGTTGCGCGATATCGGCTTGCTTGAGGAATCCCGTCCAGGCGATGATCGTGCGGAAGGGCTCGCCATTGAGGCGTCTTACGATGCGCACGTTGCTCTTCTTGCCGTGGATGGCATCCACTTTGCGGCCGCGCAGGTGATCCAGCACCATCTGGCCACGGGTATGGGTGCCGTTTAATTCCACGGTGGCATAGTACTCCCGCTGATCGGCTATCATTTCCCCCGGGAAAAGGTAGGTGGCCGTGAGCAGGGCATCGCAGCTGATCCACTTCTGAAAGCCGCGCGGCTCCAGCATCGAGCGCTCCACTCTGGTCAGCAGTTGGACGAAGGGATGGTCCACAGATCCCAGATCATTTAGCCGCCAGTCGAGGGTGATGCCGAAATCGCCATCGATGCACGTCTCCCAGGGCACAACCAAAGCTGGCCGTGGCACTCGCTCCAGGGTAATGTGCGCCGCCTCGGGATCCATCATGAAATTGAACTCGGCACTCTTGGTGACGTTGCCCTTTGCGTACATGTTGCCGCCCAACATGTAGACGCCGCCAATCATGTCCAGAAATGCCTGGCCGTACAGATTAATGCAGTTGGCAAAGTTGGTGAGTGGGCCGCAGAGCAGGAAGTCCACTTGACCGGGATGTTGGTTGGCCAGGCGGTACATGGCATTGACGGCATGCTCCGGCTGCAGTTCCTGCTCTAGGCTAACCTCCGGATAGTTGCCCACATCGTTGAGCCCGTCCACGCCATGAAAACGATTGGTGTAGGCCCAAGTTCGTGGCACTATGGGATCGGCACAGCCTTTGAAAACGGGCACCTGTAAGGGAGGAAATGTAAGTGGGTGGGATGGACTTCAATGGATCAAATCTCACATCCCGCCTGTCCAGTGTGTGCAGAATCCGCAGGGCATTCAGTGTCCCATTGACCACATCCGTGTTGCCCTGCACCGTCGTTATGGCCACCACCTTGGAGCTCCTGCCTCCTGGCAGAGCCGGCAGCTCCTCCGCCCGCAGCATCATGGCCAATCCCCAGGCATCGTCGGTTCCAATATCACAGTCGTAGACCACCAGGCGTTCCTTCGTCTCCATCGCCGAAAATTGAGTGCCGGAGTTGGCTCCTTTGTTGTTGGCCCAATCTTTCAACTTTTATCGATTGCGACACTATCGTTCCTATCGCCGGACCTTTTGTTGTTCAATACTATTATTAAGTTGAGTTGTTTTCGTTTAAATAACTTATTAAACTAAGCCTTGGCCTTTTGATTAATTTTATTAAGACTAATTTGGGTGCTGATTTGCTGACTGCATTTTAAACATATAAACATATAAACATATTTCATTTATTTATTAATTAATTAATAATAGAGTAAACTTACTTGCAAGATTTACACACATGTTTTCGAATGGAAAGAATCTGAAATGTGGTGAGTTTTCCAGCTGTTTCCAGTGGTGAATTTACGAGCTGCTGTTTTGGCATCCGGAGAACCGTTAGATTTTATTATTTTGTAAACTTAATTTTTTAGTAAAACGTCATAAAAAAGTTTATATCAAAAAATGTAAAACTTTATTACCTTGATCCGTTAAATACAAAATATTTTCGAGCTACAATTTAATATAATCAGCTTGAGCTATTACTTCAAATCATTTTTCTGGATGCTATACTATTTGATAGAAAAATTTTAAATATCTTAAAGACTAAATGATTCAAAATAAAATTGTCTAGACCAAAATAAAAGTCTAGATGCCTTTTTATTTGATAAAAAAAAATTCGGAATACTTTTAATCATAATATTAAGAATATTAAGAAAATTTAAAATAAATTGTACTTAAATTTAATCTCGAGTCAAGAAAGTAAGTTTTTTTTTCATATCGGTAACCTAAAAATCATATTATCGTATAATTTTAAACATCGAATCACTCCTATGCAGTCATTTAACAAACAAAATGCTGTCGTTTTTTGGTTGAAATGTAAATAGAGTACAGGCGTTTATTCTAGAATATAGAATCTAGATTACTCCAAGTGTCGCAAGTGGGCGACGGACGACTACTCTCATTATGGTTCGTTACTATCGCAACGACCTGCCGCAACTTGATTACCATTGCAATATTACAATAGTGGTTCCAGTTGCCCTTCAAGTGCCGCCTCCGAGACTCATTAAATTAAATTGTGAATTCAATTCGTTAGGCCCCTCACAAATTCCTCCCACTTTCAACAGATTTCTGGAACACTGACATTGCGAATCGGGGAAAAAGTCATACTCCAATATTCTATTTTCTGTAAACCTGCTCACATTTAACGAATTGAATATTGACAATTTGCCTAGCAGCTATTTTAATGCATATTTTTTATAAAAATACAAAAGAACTAAATATATTTAAATTATTTTGATATTTTAATATTAAGTAAAAATTATTAAAAACTGTTTTTCATTTAAATCAGGTTTTTTTTTTTATTCTGCCGCCTTACATTTTTACAAATACTTGATAATATTAATTAAATATATTCTTAAATACATGAATTTAATTATTAAATATATATGTGCTCAAAACATATGTTATTTTATTTTATTAAATAAAAAAAACTACACCCAAAAAACAGAATAACAAAACGACCAAAAGTTAAGAACAAAATAAGTCTTTATATTTTTGGTTATTGTTCCTAAGTTTAAGGCCATTTTGAAAAATTTTTTTTTTTTGCTCATTTTGATTTTTTGAGCGTAATAAATGCATATGTGTTAATGTGTTTTCAAATATATTATCTTATGATATAAAATTAAAATTCTAATACTTAGTTCAAAATGCCATCATAATCTCATGCTATTACGTTTTTGGGGGAAAAAAACCCATTAGAACATCCGGTTGGGAAATGTTGCTATAGGGTATTTCCCATGAAAGTTAGGGCATTGGATTAACGACCTTTTAGAGCCGCAATATTCCCACACATCTTATCCGTTTGTCCGGCTCTGGCTCGGCCCAATCGTGAAATATACAGCGCAGCCGGCAGATACAGATATGAATTGCACACATGGCGACATATCGCATCGCAACACCGCACATGTGAGCTGTTAGCTGTTGTGAGCTGTTGTGAGCTGTTGTGAGCTGTAAACTGTGAGTCGGCGGAGAAAGGCGAGTGCGTTATGAAATTCCGTGATATGGTGCTGTGCTGGTAATGCCCCAGAACCGAGTCAATGCGAACCGAATGACGATGTCCGGCGGCGGCGACCAGATGATTGGTGTATGTGTATGTGGGTATGCCATATGGCTATGTGGCTATATGGGTAAATGGGTAAATGGGTATAGTAGTCCGGAGTCCGCGGCGCGCACATTCATCAATTGCCGGCGATGGCGGACGGACGCACAGTGGAAAACGGTGACGGCGGAGGATCCAAATCAAAATGCAGATCCCCCAGATACGCGATCCTCGACTGCGATGGCGGTAGCGATGATGCCTGGGCCCTGCTCCTGCTGCTCCATGCGGCCGAGAGCCATGGGATCGAGCTCCTGGCGGTCACCACCCTCGGATGCGGAAACACCAGTCGGGAGAATGCCGCTCGCAATATGCGTCGGATACTGGAGGCCTGCAAGCGTACAGACGTAAATATAAATAAATTATTAGAGTGCACTAAAAGAAAAATACATTTCAATTTATATACATAACAAAATATTTATTAAACTGAAATAAAAAAAAAATCATTTGTCAGCGGTTAAATCTTATCTACACTATAAAAAAAATTAAAATTATAAAGCAATTAAGAGGAACTAGTGTTCTCCTTGAATTATACATTTTATATTAAAAAAAATCAAAATAATATTTATTAAGCTGAAATATCAAAAAAATCCACTGGGCAATGGTTGGTTTTGAACCAGTGCCCAACATACATTAAATTTATAATCCGATTTGATTTAAAACAATTTCTGTTACTAGAAATTTCTTTATTATTTAATAAATAATTTTTTTTTAATTGTCCTTTTGGAAAACTTAATTTTATTTACCATAGCTGAAGTTTGTTTAAATCATATCACCTTAAAATTAAACATTAAAATATTAATATATTAAAAAAAAGTTTTAATATTTACGAGCAAAAACAACTTATGAAATAGAGGAAGATTAAATGATATATCTTTAAAATTGGTGTATCGTTAATTATTAATTAATTAATGTGCACAAAGAGAAAATAACATTAAAACCGACCGTGTAAGGAATCTTTTTAGATCTAGTAACAGACACTTTACCTTAATCAATGTGCTTTATAGTAACATCCGGGCTATGATCCAAGTCGCACTTTATAATCAATTGTCTTTTGAGGGCTTGACATGGTTTTATAGGTTTATATATAATATATTTTATATTAATTTGGAACTCACAAAAGCTTTTTGTTATCATTATTTTGAAATAGTATATTTGAGAAAGCTTTAGACATCTGTATAATTACGAAAAACATATTTTTCTTTTTAAAAAGTGTACACTAAGATCTCTGTTTTTTTGCTGTATCTGACTTATATCCAACGATTGCAGATTCCCATTTACCTGGGTGCTGTGGATCCCCTGATACCCGTCGAGGAGGACGAAAAGAAGTATTTCCATGGGCGCGACGGATTCGGGGACTGTCTCGCCGACGACTGCGGTCCGGTGGAGAGTTTTGTGCGGCCGGAGCACGCGGTGACCGCCATCCACGATCTCTGCCGTGCCAGACCCAAACAGATCACAGTATTTGCCGTGGGCCCGCTAACGAATCTGGCCCTGGGCTTCACCATGTACGGGGAGACGTTTGGGGAGTGTTTCAGGGACATATTCATCATGGGCGGCAACTACCAGGGCGTGGGCAACTCCTCACGGGCGGCTGAATTCAACTTCCATTCGGATCCGGAGGCGGCGCACACTGTGCTTCTGAAGAGCCGCTGCCCTATCACCATCCTGCCATGGGAGCCCTGCACCTCCAAACGATTCAACATACCCATTGTGAGTATAACGCATCCTTGTGACAAGTTTTTAATTTCTAGAGTTTTTCTGAGATATAGTGGGATGTGACTGGAAAGAACAAATTAAGTCATTTTAGCTTACCCGCATAAACTACCTCAATTCATTTGTCAATTCCGAAAAGTTCATAAACATTTATATAACATATGTACTCTTCCAACAGCCCATTTAAGTTGTATTATATTAATGAGCAGTATCATAGAAAATTATGTTTATTACGTGGCTGTTAGGAAATTATTAATTATTTTATTTAATTCAGTTAAATATTTATTAAAAGGTATTCTCTGCGAATTTTTTCCAAAGCTTTTATGTTTACTCAAAAATTTTTTTGTTTAATTAAAAGTCTTGTAAATATTTGACTTTTCTAGACTGCGTTAGCATTCATACTTTTTAAAGGCTACGATTCAACATACATATAATTTATTATATCAAACAAAACGTTTAGTTCTTTAATATTTAAAAGTAAATTAATAAAAGTAAATTATAAAACAAAAATGTATGCATTGTTTGGTAATTAATAAATTACTGAAATAAATATAATTTAGTTTTAGAGGCAGGTTAAATAGTTGTAGTAAAAAAAAAAAAACATAAAAACTCTAAACTGCAATCCTAGATTGTTTTGGTATGTATATGGTATATACTAAATATGACTTGGTATTTAATTCCGTTTCCCCCTTAGAACTGGCGCCTGAAGGAGTTCGCCGAAAGGGCCAAGGATGCCCGTCATCCGGCGATCACGATGCTCAACCAGGTGGAGGCCGCCCAGTGGCTGCCAATGATCGAGCTGTACGGGATCGACATATGGAACCCCTGCGATGCCATCGTGGTGGCCGCCTGTCTCTTCGAGGACCGTTTGATCCGCAAGCACAGCACCTGGCACGCCACCGTCGACCTAAGGGGCACCCACACCCGGGGTCAGATGGTCCTCGATCATCTGCGGGAGCGTGAAAAGTATCCGGAGAATGTGCGCATCATTGAGCTGGTCGACGCCGAGTTCTTCAAACGGATCTGCGAATGGATCGCCGGATTGGACGATGGCGCCCTACTCCGCGACATCCAATAAACACCCATATCTATAGTAAATCCCGCCTTTTTTTAAACTTTATTATTTTATGAGGCCCGCGATAAGGGTGGGGCTTCTTCGATAAGAACTCTCTGCACACCACTAGCAATAAACCGGTTCTGGAGATTGTGGCGTTTAAATTTTGATTCAAATTTTAAACGTTGAATTATATTTGTACTTAAATCATCCATGGAATTAGCTTACAACGCAAGGAACATTTTAAATTTCAAACAGTGATTTTGAACACATGTTTATATGGTGGTTTTGAACACAATTTATATTTATTGTAAATGTTTAAGAGTGTTGAGAGGCGCTATTATGGCAACCTTTTTCAATAAACCAAAAAAAAAAACTTAAAACTTTTCGACAAATTAATTATAAAAATTATTTTTTTGTAAAAGTTCTACAGAAATTTATATTTTATTTTTTTGGTGATGTCTATCATTTATTTAGCTAAAAATTAGAAACCCTAAACAAAAACAATTTCTAAAAAATTATAAAAAGAACAATTTTTTTTTGTTTTACAGTATTTACAGAAGTTAAAACATTAAATCAATGATTTTAATTGTCTTTAAGAAATATAATAGTTATAGTTTTTTCACTCGTTTATTTTTTGAAAATTTTGAAAATATTTGGCACCAGAGGGTTAACGATTTGTTATCGTTTCCCCGTCAGCTGACAGCGATTACAAAAAATGTAAATAAGAAAGTCCAATCAAAACAAGTGAGCCTCAACATAGAAATTAATTAAAAGACTGCCATGTATGCGATTATAGAATGTTAATGGACCAAAAATAAATGGAAAACGGAAAACGGAAAACATACCATCCCACCCACCTACAAAACGGGCGCAACTTAAATTCCCATTTCAGATTAGTGCCGTTCGTAAACAGCGGATAAGACTGTATGCATATACATATACATATGTATGTATATAATCAGCTGTACGTTATTTTTGGTGATAAAATCATCGTAGAGACCACAAAGCAAAAGCCACAAAGGGAAGACTGACCGAACGACCTGCCGTTCTGATAGCACCAGTGGAACCGTCATCACCATCGACACCCCGCCGAGATTAAAGACCACTTTTTGGACCCCATCCACAGTTGTCAGACGTCTCTTGATCACTTCACATCGTTTGTCGCGAGTTGTAGCTTTATTTTAGACATAAAAGCTACTATAATAGCACCCAAAAACTAATCACAATGTGCGTGATATTCTTCTGCGCGGATTCAAGTCCACGGGAGGGTGGCTATAAGCTCATCCTGGCCTCCAATCGCGATGAGTACTTCGCCCGGGCCACACAATCGGCGGCCAAGTGGCCAAATGCCGATCATGTTTACGGCGGTAAGTTGTGGAGGCGATACCATATCTTAACTAAAGGCCTACATATCATACGTTTACGCTAAAATGCTGAAAAACACTGCATATCTTGAATATAAAATTTACTTATTTTCAAAAGTTTCTGGTGATCGAGATGATCGAGTTGTTTTTAGTCTATATTATATTATATTTGTTGTTTTTATATGCATATATAATATTTTAGAAATTTCTATAAAAATCTAAAAAACATTGAATTTCTTGTAAATAAAATTTACCATTTTTATTATTTTTTGATAGAGAGGAGGTGGAGCTATTACACAAAATATTATAAAGTAAAACTTTTAAAGACTATTAAATCAAAATCATTGCATTTGTTTTAATTAATCACTTTATTTTGAAAACATATGGGGGTCAATGATGGAGGAACTTTTAAATTGAATGTATAAACTATTAAAAAAGTAGTAGTTATTTTTCAGACACCTTTTATACCGCCCCATAGTTTGCTTGAAATAAAAAGAAATAAGTATGCATTGATATTTAAATATTTAGATTAACGGTTTAGTATGCATTATTAAAAATGTTTTATAATATTTAGTTTTTTCCGTGGATAAATACAATTTTAGCCGTTCTCCCTGCTGAGTGATTTATTTAAACAGAATGTAATTATGTTTTAGCCAAAGAATAATGTATACATTTCTAAAAATATATTTACCCTTTTCTAGGGGATAATTTAAAAGTAGTTTGTATGCACTATTAAAATGTTTAGTTGACAATAATGGTTTAATTAACTTGGATAAATACAACTTAAGAAGATTTCCCTGCTGAGTGATTGATTATTTGTTTTGTTTTTTTTTTTTGATAAACAATATTGATAAATATATATATATATTTTTTTTAGGCATCGATCTGGAGCCGGGCCGCGAGGGCGGCACTTGGCTGGCGATCGGCCACGCCGCTGGCTTCTTCAAGGTGGGAGCCCTGCTCAATCTGACCGGCGAGCCCAAGCCCCGCGATGCAGTCGGTAAACCCATTTAAGCCATTTATGTATTAACCAAAACCTCCACACATACACGCACACGCACACCATTCATTTGCCTCGAGCTTAAACTTTCACAAATGCGAGAAAAGAAAAGAAAAGAAAAAACAAACAAACAACTTTCTTCGTTTCTGTTTTCTGTTTGAAGCGCACAAGAACATTTTGCAACCGCATAATCACAACAGCAACAGCACCAGCACCACCGGCATTAACCTCTGCCCCAAGCCCAGCCATCCGAATCCGAATCTGAATCCGAATCCGAATCCGAATCTGAATCCGAGTAAGGGGCATTCGAATAACGAACATTTCTTACTAGGGCGCGGCATGATCGTGGCTGACTTCGTCACGCGATCGGACGACCAGCACGGCATCGTGGAATACAACCAGAGCCTGTTCAAGGACTGCACCAAGTACACCGCCTTCAACTTTGTGTCGATTGAGATTGGGTAAGATTTGGAAATTTGTAAAAAATAGCAGTATATGCAAGGGTATAGAATTAAGAAACCCACGTAACGGTAATCTTTATAAAAAAAAGTGTCAAACAACGATTTTTTTGTATTTCTATTAATATAAATAGGTAAGAACGATTATTATTTAGAGTTTATTAAATAAAAATCTTCGTATAACCAATGATTAAAATTCATATAAAAAAATATCTCTATTAACGATTATGTTTTTGATTTTCATGAAATAGAACATTTTTTATAACGATTATCTGAGATTTACTTAAATACAAATCTTTAAAAACGATTTGTTTAGATTCCTTTAAGCAAAAACCTATTGTAACGATTAAATTTACGATTTCTATAAATTAAAATCTCTATTCACGATTGTCTCAGATTAACATAAATAAAAATCTTGAGTAACGATTATTTCAGAAATCTATACATTAAAATCTTAAGTAACGATTATATGTTAGATTTCTTAAAATTTAAGCCCCCAATAACAATTTACAGATTTTATAAACAAAAATCTTAAAAAACGATTATTTTTGATTTTTTTCATAAAATTATGAATTTAAAATTTTATTTTAATTTAACAATTCCTTCATGATGACTTTAATATTTTAAATGCGATTATTTTCGGTCCCTGCAAAACATGTTAAAACGATATTTTTAAACAATTCAATTGAATATATAAATTTAAATTAACTCGTTAATCATTGATTTATTTTCAAACTAAGAAACCCCGTTTTTATTAGCATTCCTTTTTTGAATTCTAATTAAAACATGCTATAATGCTTTAATACAAATTCGAAATCGAATTCGTTATGTTCTTTAAACATTTTATTTCAATCGCGCATTGTAAAATAATAAATTGATTGAAATATTTCAATATTTATTCAGTAATATAGTCATGCGATTTAACGTAAATGAATTCAAGTGAACCCGTCAAATTTTATAACTGACCATAAATATGCCGATTACTTGCCATAAATAAAACTTTCTCGACTAAAGATTAGGACTAAGACAAATAAATGAATAACTTCGTGTTCTTTTGTTCGAGTAAATACAAACAACAAAGTAGATTTGAGCCCAACAAAACAAAGGCACTTGATGAACTGTTTTATATTTCTCTATATTTAATAGACCGTCATCAGTGCCCGCCCGCGTCAAGCTACTCAGCAATGTGCCACCCACGCTGGAGGAGTTCCAAAATGGGGAGTGCTACGGATTCGGCAACAGCCTGCCGCACACTCCCTTCGAGAAGGTGCGTCACGGCAAGCAGGAGTTCGAGGCGATCGTTAGGGAGCATGGTGGATCCAGCGTGGAGGACCTGTCCGCCCACCTGATGCAGCTGCTCCGGAAGAAGCACAAATTCTGGCCGGACGCGGAGTTGAAGAGGCGTGCGCCCAACTGGGGCGAGGGTTTGAGTACCCTAAATGTTCACATCGCGGAGCATGCCTATGGCAGCCGCACCCACACCGTAATCCTGGTGGATAGCCACAACAAAATGCACTTCATTGAGGAGACAATGGCTGGAGCGGATCCACAGGGTGAGTGGATTAGGACCCATATCGAAAACGGATTTCCAAACTAGCGTTTGATGACGAAGCTCTACACGATGTAGAACAATTAACTCGCTGATAATACCTATTAGGAAATTGTACATTTGTTTGCTTTTTTTTTGTACCAATAATCTGTATTTTTGACACTGGCATTTATGATAATAAATAGTTTAGATACTTTTTAATATAAATGAGTGGCTTGAACTCATTACACATTATTTTAATTTAAGCAATTTATTACTATCATCTTATTGTTTTGCTTTGAAAATTCTTTATTTAAACTTAAAGTCTGTAAAACTCAACAGTTAAAGAAGCTGTTCTCATTTAACACATGACTATTCCGTTTTCTTTTTAACTTTATCTCTGGCATTTACAACGTCTCCACATGCGTACGTTATTAATTATATTTATATATTTAAGCAAGGTAACAAGGGAAATAATACCCAACGTCTTAGCTTGCTTATCAGCCAGCCGTCCGCACTATCCCGTTGTTATTATATAGGTATCTCTATATCTCTATAGCTTTATTATCCAGTTTATTTAGTGGCCTGACTCTCCAAACTATTTGTATTTCTTGGAAACCCGGCCGCCACCGCCACCGCCTCCAGCTCCTCCAGTTTCGGCGCCAGCTCCTCGTAAAACACTCTTGAATTTCCGCGAGTTCATTGAACGTTTTCTATTATGGAAAGAGAAGGAAAATTAGATAAGGACAGGGCATATAAAGATCTAGCTCAAAAACCTAAATCTAGATCGTATATATAACGAAATAGAAAGCTGTCGGCAAACCGAAGTGTTTATGCCTTCAAAGTTTAGATATTGAAAGTTATTCAACATTTTTGGCAGTGAAATTAGGTGGAAAATTAAACAGGGACATAGGCATAGAATGATCTAGCTCGAAATCTAGCTCTAATATATAACGAAATAGGAAGCTGGTGGCAAACCGAAGTGGTTATATGCATCAAAAGTTTAAAAATTGAAATAGATGGATAATTATATAAGGACAAAGCATACGAAGATCTAAGTCTAGATCTAGATCTAGATCTAATGTAAATATAACGAAATAGGAAATAGAAAATGTAGAGATACCCACCTCTTGTTGAGGTTATTCCTTGTCAGTGGTATATACGCATATGGATCCAGTTGTCCGCGCTTCTTCATATCGCCCTTGGCCTTTTTGCTGCTGTATTCATTGCCCGCCGGTCGACTGGCGGACTTTCCTGACTTCACGGACATTGCATCTGAGTTGCCACCAGCCGCCAGATGTCGATGGATGCCCTTGCCACCGGCTGTGTAGCGACTGCTGGCGGTGGTCTTGCCGGATTTGGTGCTCATCGCATCGCCGCCCTTGCGTGTCCGCTTGGCAGCCACCGATTGCTGCTGCTGCAGTTCCTCCTCGTCGCTGGAATCGTCCTCCATGCCGCGCTTGGCCTTCGGCTCCTTGGCCGCCGTGCCATCGGCCATCGATGCATCGGAATCGGAGTCGGAATCGGACTCATCCTTGCCACCCTGGCCGCGCAGTGCCTTGTCGCTGATGATCAGGCGGCCATCGTCGGCGGTCTTGAAGCCTCCGTTCGCCAGCTGCGGCTTCGTCTTCAGGCTCTTGGCGGTGGCTGCCGTTTGTGCGGAGCCACTGGCTGCAATTGGGACAGGAGAAAATAGTCATTAGAAGGTGTCTCATCAGTTCAAACTATAAATTTATGTTAGCTTCGTTTGGCAAAGATATGAGCATTGAGCATTTTTTTTTCTATTTTGTTGTTTACTCCTTTACAAACTGTTAAAAATAGTAATGAATTTATACTATGCTATTATTAAAAAAGTAAATTTTAGTACAGAGATTTTAAACAATAACAATTTATTTAATTACAGGATAAGAATAGACTTTAAACTTTAAATGCGTTTTTCTCGAATGGCATCATTAAATGCTTTGAGCAAAATACCTTGAAAACTGAACTCTTTTAATTTTGCAGTATTATTTAACATTTCAGAATGTAGCCTTTAAGCGTTCACATTTTTTTTTATAAAAAATTTTTTTTTTTTATAGTAAATAAATGGAGTTTTTTTGTTTTTTAAATCTGGAAATTGGGTTTTAGTTGTAAAAAGTGCATATTTCGGTCACCGCAAAACAAAATCAGAGAAAAGACATTTTCTTATCACATATTTTTTAAAATTACCAAACCTATTGATGTAGTATAATATAAGATATATAAGATAACTTACTCAACACATTGCCAATGGACTTGAGATCGGCCAAATCGACAATCTCGTCGGGATCCTCGCGAATGTAGGTGCTCTTCTGCTGCTTG
This sequence comes from Drosophila gunungcola, assembly GCF_025200985.1. Taxonomy (NCBI): domain Eukaryota; kingdom Metazoa; phylum Arthropoda; class Insecta; order Diptera; family Drosophilidae; genus Drosophila; species Drosophila gunungcola. The sequence continues at coordinate 148,091 of NW_026453283.1, forward strand.
GATTTTTTGCTTCGCTTGCCAGCAGCAGCAGCGGCCGCTCCTCCCGCTCCGCCCTCTTCCTCGGCGTCCATATCCTCGGGCAGATCCGAGTCGGAGTCAGCCAGAATATCATCAATGCTGATATTGAATGACAATGAGTAGTGAACATCTGCGGTGGGTAACAGCCACGAATAGGTGGTCTCTACTTACGTATAGCTCTTCTGCTCCAGTCCGCCACCCAGCTCCTCATCGGAGCTATCCGCCTGGGCCTCCTCGTTCTGCTTCTTGCGCGTATCCCGGCGCATCTGTTTGCGGATCTTCTTGAGCCGCCGGTGGGTCACATCATCATCGCCGGGTACAAAGCGTGCCAGCTCCTCGGTGCTAAAGCGCTTGCAGAGCTTCTTCAGAAAGTAACCAATCTGAATGCGACAGTAGCGCTTCGTGTCCTTGGTCATGGCAGACAGGGCGCGCATCTAAAAAAAGAGATTAACCAACTGATTAGAGGACCCATTCATATGCCCTGTGGATGGATTACTCACAATCGTCTCCAGATGATTGGACACCAGCGGTATGGGCATCACCTTGATGAATGTGATCAGGAAGGCAACGGCTGCCTCCGATTGATTGCGTGACTTTTGGACGAGGAAAACGGAGACCTGTTGCAGGACAAACTCGAGAGTGGCCACCGTTAAGTGTTGGCCCTGCTGCTGGAGCACAGCCCTAAAGGCCAGGATCGTGTTCGTGACCAGCGACTCGTCGCCAGTGAATCCAGCCGTCAGGATGTCCACAAAATCGTTGATCTTGCCCGCATCCTGGTAGAGTTGTGTGATCGATTTGATAAGCTGCTCGGCCACCTGCTCCTTGCGCGTGGAGAACTCCTTATAGTTGAGTACCGCCTCGGGAATGGCCTTCATGACCAGCTGGTCGTTGTACACCAGATTGCTGCGGCACTCCATCAGGGATTTCAGGCAGCTGTGGTTGGAATTGGTTGCAATCTGTTAGCTGCTTTCTCTACCTGTGATCTTTGGGTCTTCAAAAACTTACTACAATCGCGAGGCCTGGCAAACGCTGCAGCTGGTGGCGAAGGCCTCGAGGAGTATCTGCTGCAGGGCGATACTGTTCTTGCGGGTGAACTTTTGGCACGATGCCTGCTCCGAGGTCATTAATTCCCGCAGGAGTCTACAAAACAGGATGGCGATTAAGTAAACTACTACGACTAATACCAATTAACCATTAGTTTAGACACTTACTCGTAGGTCTTCCTCTGCTGCTTCTTCAGTTTCTGCTCATCCTTGGCCACCAATTTGGATTTATCGTTTCTCAGAACGGGTGCCATATACTTCTCGAAATAGGTTTCGATTCCCCGGCACTTTTGCACCCGCACAATGGCGGCATTAATATCAAACAGGGCATCGTATTCAAAGCTGGCCACGGCACTGGCTGCCAACTGCCCTTGCGAGTTTTCGAAGAGCTGCTGCTGCACTTCGGCCGGAGCCCGGGAGATATACAAACGGATGACGTCCAGGACATGCTTCCGCTGATCGGCCTCGTAAGTGCCACTCGGCTTTTGTGTGTAGATATTGAAGAGGCGTGGCAGAAAGTTCTTGGCATACAGGCCAATGGCCTGATGGCATTCAGCGCTCTGGCTGTCGTCGAGCAGCTCCATCAGACCATCGTAGATGGGTGGCCTGAACTCCGGATTCTTTTCCAGAGCGGCGCCCAAAGTGGGTGCCAGCTGACGCAGGTATTCCGGATCCCTCGGCTGGCGACAGAAGCCAGGGAACAGGCCCCACAGCTGGCAGCACAGCAGCTCGTAGATGTGCGACGACGACTTGTTCTTCGCCTCGCTGAACTCCTTCCACTTCTGCTGGCAGTCCATGGCCAGCGGCACGATCTTCTCCCTGAAGAACTGCAGGCTGGCCCCGTTGGCGCCCTCGCGCAGCAGGGGCAGCAGCCAGGAGCGCTCCAGCTGCATGCCGCCCCTGCCATCGCCGAGGGGGATCGCCGTGAGGATCAGCTCGGGTCCCAGGGCCTTGATGGCGCTGATCAAGGTGTGTTCGATCTGCAGGCGATGGCCGCTCTGGCTGTCGTACCGCTTGGAGATCGTCAGCAGCGAGGGTGTGAGTTCCGAACTGGCAAAATGTAAACCCAAAAGTGATTAAATTTCTTTCTATTTTACAAATTTGTATGTGTTCTTGGTGTGTTTGTTGAGATGTATCTAAGTTCAAATATTTTAAATTTAAAGCCAAGGTTTAATAAACAGATGGCATTGAAAGATATTCATCTTTGCAATATTATTATCTTAAAATATTCAGGGAAGTCATTAAATAAATGAATTTTTAAATATATAAAATTTGTTTACAAAATTCCAAAAAATAGCCAAAGATTTAGGGGACAACTCCGAGTGTAAACTTTTTACCAGGAAAAATTATATTTACGAGTAATCTAGACAAAACTCACCCGAATTGTTTGCCACATGCCTCAAAAACAATGGAGAAGATGAGGATGACGTATTTGGAGATCTCCCCAAAGGGAGCGTTTAGGACCTTGTGCAGTGAAGCGATAATCCTGGCCACACTCTGCCGGTTTCGCTGCGCCTCCTCCGGCGTGGCACATGCCCGGGCCACGCAGTCCTGCAGCAACTCCTTGATGCAGTTCGAGACGCCCACAACCAGCTCCGTTCGCTCCGAGAGCCACAGATCCGTGGTGCAGACGTCGATGAGGCGCGGCAGGGCCTGCATGCACAGATCCAGCTGCAGGTTGGCCAAATGGAGGTGGCCCTCCTTCAGCACGGTCACCCAGGCGAGCGTCTGCCGGACATCGCTCCTGTCCGGCCGGTACTCGTGGATGGCCGCCAGCAGCTTGGCGCACAGTGAGGCATTCAAGTTGGGGCTGCGCGTGAGGAAGAGGGCATGCAGCGCCTGGAAACAGTTCGTGCGGACCAGCACATTGGCCGCCGTCATAATGGAGAGCAGATGCTCGCAAACACTGCGTATGTCCTCCGTCCGGAAGCCGGATAGTGTGTCCTTCAGCAGCGCCAGCGTGTGGAGCACCGTCGTCTGGGCATTGGCCAGCACCTCCGGCTTGAACTGGGCCAGACAGAACTTGGTCACCCGATTGCTGGCCGGATGGTGCTTCACCTTGGCCTGATCCACCGCCGCCTTCTGATCCTGATCCGGATCCTCCTCGGACTTCACAGGCGGCAGCATGAAGCAGCTGCCGTGGATGATGGACACCACCGCATGCTGGGCCGCCTTGCGGATCTTCGGCTTGGAGTGAATGCTGAACGCCAGCAGGGCATCGAAGTACTGGAACGTGGAGCTGTATGTCCATGTCGCATAATCCTGGGCACGCAGCAGGACGGACAGGCAGCCGATTACCTGAAAATGCGGAAACCATTGGGCAATGGAAAGGTCAAAATATTAGAGTAGCTGAGACCAATTGAAATTATCTAAATTCATAGGCTTATAAATAAATGAGTTTCATTTATTTTATGTCAATGATAAAACAATCATAAATAAGCTGATGTTAGAGGTTTCATTTAAATGAAGAATTGTTTTATAAATTGATGATATAGATTTAATAATTTATCTATTTAATTATAATCTTTTTTTACTTCCCTGGATATCTATGGATAAAATATAATTTACATATTTTAATACCATCTACCAGTTTTTGACTAAAAACAAAACTTTTCGCTTTAATTTCAAAATTTTGTTGAATTAGTTCTGATAATCTTTAACCCCTTAAATTGTTAGTTCCAATAATATTTATGTATTTCTGTTAAATAATTAAAAGTAAATAAGAAGTAAATTCAATTATTTATGGTCCAAATTTTGTTCAGTTTTTTAAAATTATATAAATTGATTTCCCTGAATATTTTTAGATAATAAAATCACAATATTGGAAATATTTTATTACCATCTGCTCAGTAAAAATCATTGGCTTTAATTTCAAAAATTGGTTCAATTGGTTCTGCCCTTTTTTTAACCACTGCAATTGTTAAATTCAAAAATTGTCCTTTTGTCTTAAAGATTTTTCCCAAAAAGTGAATAAATGTTCTAAAAAATGTTTCTCAATCATTTTAAATTATAAATTGACTTGCCTGAATATATTGCAAAAACGATATGTTCTTCAAAAAAAACCTTGGCTTTAAATATTAAAACTTATTGCGGAAATTACTATTGTGTAATGTAAATTAATCATTTTAATTTATATACTGACTCCCCTGAATATTTTCAAATGATAACAATGAAGAAACTAACATATTTTAATATCATTCGTACAGTAAATACAAATTGGCTACAACCATAGTGTACGTACGAATCTTTTCAAAAAACCCGCCTTGATTGATAATGGTTTACTTTATCTCCTAGTGTTTTATATCCCTGACCTGTATATGGTCTGTTAATGACCCTTATTTTTGGTAGCCCCCTGTTCCCCAACTTACATATCGGATGACCGACTGGTTGGTGGCGTCCACGAACCGCTGGAGCAGCGTCTGCATGGTGGCGGCGGTCTGGGCGAACCGCTTCCTCAGCACAGGAGCTGGCACCGACTTGATGCCCATGGAGAGCAGCGCCACGCCGGCCACGATGTCCCGCTCCTCGGTGGCGGCCTCGATCTGCTCCATGAGGAGCAGAAAGTACTCGGTGGACGACTCGCCGCCGCCGTTCTCGCGGATGATCTCGGTGAGGGCGCTGAGGATGGCCAGCATCTCCTTGTGCAGATCGGAGGAGGCCCGGAAGCCGGTGAGCAGTTTGCGGAAGCTGGTGTTGCTGCAGCTGCTGTAGTTGGAGGCGAAGGTCTGGAAGGTCTTGAAGGTGCCCGTGGGAGCGGTCCCAGATCCGGACATGCCCTCATCTTCGTCGTCCAGTTTGAAGCTCCTCAAACTGCCGGCCACATCGTTCACTGTCGTGGTTTCCGCATTGAAAGCCTGTCTCTGCTCGTGCTTGTGGACCGCCTCCAGAGTGAGGCCAGTGGGCGTGGCAGCCGCTGCTGGAGGGGATTAACAATAAAGAGTTCAAGATCTATTTTTAAGAAGCCCAGCTGAAATTGCTGCTGCACTCACCCAAACTCAAATTGGGCTGGAAGAAACGCGACTTGGCCTTCAGGCGGTGCTTCATCTGGTCGGGATTGGAGGTGGCCGACTGGCCCTTGCTCCACGTCTTCCCCTTGCCATGACGCTTCAGCTTCGACCGGAATTTGCCCATGATCCACGCGGGAATTGCTTAAAGAAAGTAGCCAATAAAAAAAAACAAATCGCAACACGTGCGAACTAGTGTGACCGCGCGACCGTTAAAACTTATCGGAACGTTAAGATATTCTTAGGTAATCGATAGACCAATCGATTGAAGTACGAGGTGAGTTTCTAGCTAAGTTATGTTCCACTGTTTGGGGAAGCACTTACGTATTTAATTAAATTCCCAGCATAAGAGATTTAAAAATTTACAGCACCATAAATTACTTACACTGACAAAACGTTAACAGTTCACAAATATTCTCAACTTGAAACCTTTGAGTTAGGAGTTTTGTGCTAATTAATGTTCCATTTCATATTTTAATTTTCTCTGGTCATATTGACTACAAGAATCTACAAGTTTTTTGTGACTATTGTATTTTTTGGTTCGTTCAATTATATTGAACTTTAAGTAACTTAAATTGGCCAAGGACCGTGGTCAATTACCACCCAAGTTATGAACCAAGGACATAAGCAAAATAAGCCAATATACAAACCAATTATCGATGTGGTTTCTGTCAAGTCGATATTTCTTCGGGCCGGTCTGGCATCTCTGTGCAACAAGTTGAAAAATAGAAGAAGAAAAATAGAAACAGCGTCCGCAAATAGTGCGCAAAATAGTGTTTTTTTGTTAACGTGCAACATCGACATTGTCAAACAATTAAAACGGTGAATGCGAGTGATAGTGCGACCAAAAACAATGCAAAACACTTGACCACGCAACAAAAACAACTGAGCAAGGCACACACCAAACACACACACATGTGCAGGCACCCACTCGCTTAAGAGAGAAAGAGAGAGCGAAAGTGTGTAAGTGAGTGAGAGAGAAGAACTGTTACTGTAATATAATTGATAAAACAAAAAACGTCAGGAGCAGGAATCCAGTGAAAGAGAGAGAGGGAAATAAGGACAGCCAGCAGCGATAGAGAGAACAGAAAAGGAGGAGGAATTGTTGTTGCTAAAAATAGCAACAAATAGACAGGCAAAGAAGAAGAAGAAGAAGAAGAAGGCAAATACGAGGAAGAAGAAGAAGCGTTGACGCAGGCAAAGTCGCAGCCTTTTGGTTTTGGCCACTTGGACTTCACTCTCATTTTGTCCCGTTAGCCAGCCAGCCTGCTCTCTCGGCCAACAAAAACAAACAACAATCAACAACGACGACGACGGACCAAAACTATGCTTTTGAAATTCACTAAAACCAGTGGCGCTGGACCCTCGTCGGTACCGCTACTGCCGCCCAACCCCTCGCCGGGCTCCAGTTCGTCGTCCATACAGGCAACAACAACGTACGCGGCCCGCGGAACAGGTTTGTAACCCCCACTCTCTTTCACCCCTCTCTTTACTCTCTTTTGTTTTGATTTCTACCTTTGAGTACTCCAAGTTATACACCTTGCCTACTGAATTCCGATCACTGAAAGCATAATTAATCGACTTTGTTCATCTTGGAATGTTCACTTTTTTTTAAACCTTAAGAAAGTATTTAATTTTTCCCGTTTTGCAACAATATCACCAATAATATTAAAACAGTTTTTGACATTTAATTGGCAATTGGTTCCAATAGTTATATCCTTTTATGCTTTTTCCTTTATTGATTTTAAATTGGTATCACAAAATCATTACATCTAGTCCAATTTATAAAGTAATTAATTTAGAAAATTACTATTTATAACGCTTTTAAAGAATAAACAGACTTCCTTTGCTTACTTAACCTTTAAACCACAAGAGCTTATTTTTAAGGTTTAAGTAACAATTTCCGCTATTACTGTATTTGTTTGAAAAAAAAAAACCGAAATCTTAAATTTTTTTTTTGAGGAACTATTATTTCTCGAGTATTGCTGAAGAATTTGTTACAACAAAGATTAAAAAAAAAAAAACAAAAACAAAAAATTTCAATTGGTTTTCAGTTAAACGTTTGAATTAGAAACTAATGTTTGTACTTATATAATCATCACATTCTAATTAACTGTTTAGATTGGCCTTGGAATTTTGATACGCATTTCTTTCTGCCCCTTTCGAACCTGTTTTTGTTTACTTGCAAAAAATTTGGTGGTGAACTTATTTGTGTGAACTTATGTAAATAAGATTAAGGATTTTGTTGTGTTTGCCCATTTTGTGGTCTCTTACAGATGTTTGACTACGCTCATTTTGTTTTTGTATGCTTTTGACGCAAATAGATGGCATACAAAAATAGACTGCCCCAAAAGGTGTACACGAATTTGTTCGTAAAATTATTGCCTCCTAGAAATATTTCTTGATTGATTTCCACCCTCTACCGACCGTCGCCCACATTCGAACTTTCTGCTTATCGGTATCAGCAAAAGTTGACAAAAAACACTATTTGGCCCCCTCAAACACTGCGACATTGAAAACCACGCACGTGTAACCACACACACACGTCTTTATGCTTACACGCACACACACAAGCAGGCGCAATTACATATGTATGTTTACATGCGCGAGTACAGGGATCCCTCAAAAATGGGAAACTTCTGGGGAAAACTGATTTTACTATTTGTTCAAGCTATCAAATATAAATATTTGGTATTAAAAGCCTTTTAGTCTTCAACTAAAATGAAAATTCAATAATTTTGCAGATAAATAAGTTTTCCACCTATGTTATTCTAAAATAAGTCGAAGCTATATCGAAATGGATAGAAACTGGCGACAAAGGCCTTTCGCTTTTCTTAATTCCATAGTATTTTTTTTTTTAATATTAATATTTTAATTCTTGCAAGTTTACTCATAGTTTTACTTATGGAGTAATCACTGTACTTTTACATGTGCTCAATGTTTGGGCTGCCGCTTTTTATTTTGATATTCTTTTAATTGCCGTGCCCTTTTAAATTTACATTTCTGAAAAGACAAGAATGGCAGAAACGGTTTTTCGTAAGCTTAAGTTCCTTGGAAACATCATGCGAATCCTTTTCAAGTTTTTTCTTCAGCTGTTTGCTCGGTATTCAATTTTCCCACCCATTTTTCCGGCCTTCCAACCAGCTTTTTTACCCCACCACCCGCTCTTCTGTCTCATTTCATTCCGCTCTCTTGAGCCATTTGTTTGCTCCGCTTAATGCTCATATAATCAAATTGAATTGAATTGAATTGGATGTTTTTCCAACAAGGTCGCGGCTCCTTGGCAACCTGCTGGAAAACTCATTTAATGGTGTTTCCTTTCGCGAGGGTGTGTCTTTTGTAGAAGGGAAAGCCCACCCGAAAGGGAAATGGAGACAATAGAAAATAGATAAAGAAAAATTAGCAAAGTGTTGCACTTGTTGAGCAAGCACAGTGGTTAGCCGCAACACATTAAACACAAACTATTTCTATAGTTCTAGAATTCAGAATTCATGTTTTGTTTAATATGTACAAAATAATCACAAGTACAATAATATTCTAATAATAGTCGAAGCATTATTGTTACAATTTAATCTAACACAGATTAAACATAAAAGGGTAATTTAATCTCAGGTTAAATATAAACATGATTTGAAGCCTCAATACTAAATACGACTCAATTATTTATAATATTCTTATCAATTTTGTTTCATTTTTAAATAGGTTTTTTATTATTTTAAATTCAAAAACGCTTTCAAAAGGTTTGTTTTTGGGCTACACCCAATAAAATTATTTTAAGTTTAGTAAACGTTAGGGGCGTTTAATACTCTTTGAATAAAATATTTGAAAATGCCTTTTGCTTGGGGACTGATCCATACTGTACGCACGTACCACAGCTGTCCATGATGCATTTGGATTATTTATGTCCAGCTGGGAAGCCTTAGGATGCTGCCTGTAAATGAAGTGGACTTTGTTCCTTCTTCGACACTTCTACGCCGTTTGTCTGCCTGTTAATTGCATCGAAAGTCTCGTGACTTGACTTAGTCAGCAATTGTTTATTGGTTAATTTAATACAATTTTCTGCTCTCTAAATTAGTTAATGATTGTCGGTGCGCAGCTGTTGTTGCTTTGTTAGTCCGGCTTCATGTTGTTTTTCGAATTTGTTTATTTTTCAGTTTAGTATGCAAAGCTCGGCAACGACAACGACAACGACTTGAATAATTTTAACTTAGTTAATCAATTTAATTATGTATGAAAATCGTTTCATTTGTCATTTGTTGTTGTTGATGCGACACTATTATAGTTTGCTCGTATTCTGCTTTGCCCTCAAATTCGTTGTTTGTCTGATTTTAAATCCACAAAATACCTAATGACTTCGTAAGCTCTCTTTCCGCTCTTTTTTTTTTACCTAATTTAGTCTTTTTTTCTGGTTTTTCTTTATTTTTCTTCATTTTTCCTCTGGTTCTCTTTGGCTTTCACCCAAAAATTTCTATGGCAAACGATTTAAAGTTGACTTTTTGTTTGTCTCTTTCTTAATTTTTGATTGGATGTCTGATGCCTGAATAGTTCAAGGGTTTTTCTATTTACTCAGCCGTTTACAACTAACTAACTAACTTAACTTTTCAAATAAAACCAAATTTGACTCTACATCTCCTTTGAAATTTACTTTATAAATTAAGAATTATTGCCGCCGAGCTTTTTGTCAAATGCTTTATGAAATTAATGTCTTAGTATGAAAAATACCAAATACTGACTAATTGCTTTCTAATATTAGTAATTTGTCAGAAACAGTTGGGGCAAAACGAAATTAAATAAAAAAAACTACACATACCTAAATTAAAGGGTAACTGATAGTCGCAAAAACTTAAATTTTATTAGGCATTAGCAAGAATGCTAGCCCACCTCAATTATTTTGTTATTGCGACGCCAGCAGACACGCACAAAAATATGTATGTGGATAAATGATTGGGAGGGGAGATATATGATAAATGTATATATGGGTGGGAGCAGGTGAAGCAAGTTCATTGTTGTCCCGATGTCGATGCATCATACAAATAAACTTTTCGTTCAAAACAAAATGATTAAACTTGGTTTTTTTTTTTTTTTTTGACTGCTCGAGAGCATCACGTTTTGCTGATTGATATTATTTCAGAAATGGTTTGCTGAGTAAACGAAGCAGGAAGTAAGAAAATTATGCTTTAGTTATTAGAACCAAGTTTTTCAATTAATTTGTATTTTCCGCGTGGGAAGAACTATTATTTTAAGTCCCAAAAAGGAAATCGTTGTTTTTCTTCAAGGTAAAAATTTCTGCTGCATCTTTAAATACAAACTAAATTTAAATTAAGATATGTATGACAAAAATTTGTATTGAATAGATTAAAAAATCCAGCTATTTTAGAAATTTTGACCGATTTATATACATATTTTACAAAATAAAATAGCTGAATTTAAAATCCAAAATACTTAACTAGTTTATTTTAAATCTCCCCAACCTTTGTCTTCTCCACCTGTACTTCTTCGAGTTGTTTCTTTATGGTTCCCTCCAAAAAAAAAACCTTAAACATCCAAGTGAAAAATCGAAATAAAGATATTTTAACGGCAGTCGGCCGATAAGTCCGCTCCGAAATTTATATATGCCCCCATTAAATGAATTTTGCCATGTTTTTTGGGGCTTTCTGTTTGCTTTTGTGTGTTGCCTGGTGTTTCATTAAAGCCCTGCGACAAACAGGAGACAATAAAATGCAATCAGAGCGTTTATGGAGGCATAATTTTTGATCCAAAGCAAATCGAAATCAGTGGGACCGTATTGTGGCCGGATATTGGTTGAAATTGCCAACGAATGACTCACTGTGAGCACTCAAGACTTTTTTTTACTCTGGTATCACCACCACAACTACATTTCACTATTTATTCTAATTAAGTAATAAAAGTAAAAAACTGAAAAAAAGAACCACCGTGAGAACAATAACAATGCCGATGATGATTGGCCCAATTCAAAAAAAAATGCGATATGCAATTAATTAATGAACGCTTTGAATTTTCATTCTGCGTTTTTAATTACACAATGGGATAGAGGAAACGTTTCCTTATTTAAGTGTGGGGAATCACATTCAACACACATATAGTTATGTGTTTATTTATTTTCTTTTCTCATTCTCTTTTTCGTGTCCTTTCTTCCTTAAAAAAATGATTTTTTTAATATTGGCTTTGAAACGATTTAAGCTTTTACAAATATTCATACTTCAACAATGGCCACTTGATTTATTGTGCATTCCATAAATAAAAGAACCAAAAATGTTTTTTAAATGTTGTTATATGTAATACAAATCTTCTTATTTTCACAAAGTCTATAGTACATAAATTTTTGCTCATTCATTCATTCGTGTGGATTGAGTAACCAAGTATTTCATGATCATTGAACTAAAATTCTCCGCTTTTTCGTTGTCATTTGGTATGGCATTAAATTCCATTACGTTGCTAGATTATTCCACTGCAACGAGCAACAAAAACGCGAGCCCACAATTGTCTAAGGTCAAAACGCAACGCTGGCAAGCGTTTCTTGGAAAATTGATCTAGTCCAGAAGCCGGCTTTCCGTTGAATTCCATAGCCCTTTCCCCTGCCGTTTTGCACTGCCTGTCTATATCATAGAACTCAATTGACTTTAACGTTCACTAAAACAAATTTGTACCTAATAATATTAATATAATAAAGTTACAAAATATATTATTCTTAAATTTGTTTTAGATTTAAATTTTTTATTTAGAAAAACAAAAAAAAAATTCAAACCATTTTTCTTATTATTCCAAATTTAAATTTTCAGCATCATCTTCATTTTTGAAAAAAAAAATCTTTGCAAATACATTTGAAACCATATCTTTTCTGGAACAAGTAAACCACCATAGATTTCAAATTAAAAAGGGAAAAGTTTGAATTTAACATATAAACAAACAAAGTCGCCTCTGTTTTTAAAAATGTCTCTTTTTTTTTTGCCAGTGTAGGGGGGTTGTCCGGAAATGCCGTGGAGTGAAAAACTTTTCTCCGGCTTTTGTTGTGACGTACACGAGAACGTAGTTCGGTTGTCGTCATTCAGGTGAGTCCCCCGTGCGATAGCCGGTTTGAAAATGCATCGAAGGGTGAAAAGATGATAGGCAGGTGCAGGGGGGAGGCCAGGTGAGATGAGGAGGGAAGTTTCGCAAGTGAATGGGTCGACGGAATGAATATTAGCGTTAGTAATTTATTGTTATGCAGGTCGGTAATTGGAAATTGGAAGTCTAGCACATATGTACAGTGCGTCTCACAATCATATCCGATCATGGTCCATGGGAATTCCTTGAATAACAAATCGCCCAGGATTTCTTATTCATACCTTTATTCATAAATGACTCAATACTGCCAGAAAAAACAAAAATAAACGTTTTTAATTAATTAAAGCAAACATTTTACTTAATCCCACTAACTAACTTGCAATGTGATTCGTAATAAAAACATGATTTAAAATTAGTACAGATAATTACATTAATTATACGAATTATAAAATCCCCTCACTGACTATATAAATCTTTAATTTAGACTAAGTAACAAATAGTTTCAGATGAGTTTCAGAACTCTTCCAGAGCAACTGAATTCAATAGATTTTACAAAAGTTTTTTTTTTTTATAATTGAATGCTTTTTTTCAGCTTGAAATACACGATGACACTCGGTCAGGGCATTTAAAAGTTCGTAAAGCTAACCGATTTTTAAGATTTTACTGTCAGTCTTTGAACAGTTTAACCCTTTGATAAAACGCTGTCAGGCTAAAGACCCCGACGGTCGATATCTGAGTGGCGGTTTTATTTTCACTCCGATTTCTGGCACGCCAATCGAAGGAATCAGCCCAAATCAATTGTCTTGGCCGTGACGTCAGCAACTGGCACCAATCGACACTGCGCCGCGAACGTTTATTAATTTATTAATTTATGAATTATAATAATCAACGCCGATGGAGCCAATGAATCGAGACGTAGGTCGGATTTTGATTCATGCCACAGCATTTATTACTTAGCAATGCAGGTCTACAATTTCACCAAGTTTCTATTTGCTTAATTAAGTAATTTAAATTCTTATTAAATGAAAATTCATTTGAAAACAAAATCATTTTTTTTTTCAAAATAATTAAAATGGAACAACTTTGCTTTTAATTTCTAATAAAAAACAAAAGGTAGTTTTAATACAATGAAATTGTAGTAAATTCCTAAGTATTCAAATTTCAATTTAAGGGTTTTTGGCTTAAAAAAAAACATTGAGCTTTTGCTCACATATTCAAAAAAGCATTATATAATTATTTTTAAATATATTTTATTTATTTTTTGTAATTCGTATTGAGTATATCATCGGGATTGGGCTTTTGGCAATAGTATTAATATTGTCTTGTATCTATCCAACTCGCTGGCCTTGAACTCTTCTCGTGTGTCATTCACATCGGCGAAACCAAATGGAAAAAAATCAAAACAAATACTTACTCGGCAAGGAAAAAATGCAAAATGTTGAAGAAATGATAACTTGCAGCAAATAACACTGGTTTATTATACTCAAGAAAGAAGAAAGACCTGGCGCTTGGTGTAGTATATTTTTCGTTTTCCCTAATGTCTGTGTCAACATGTTTATTTATCTCTTAACATTTGTAAAATCAGTATCTTGAACGTGACTAAACAGCATTCAGATTGTATAAAAAACAATGTTACAATTGGAACGGGAATTTCAATTGAAGGTATGTTTAGAATTTAATTTTAATTGTTATAGATAAGATATTTAGAATCGAGTGGTGTTGCAAAGCAAAACTCGAGAAATTTAGTAATTTGACTATAAGATATTCGCTTTGCATTGCTTGACTTAATACAAGAAAAATATAAAGTATTTTTACCATAAATTATGCAGTATAATGCTAAATAGTTTTATAAATTATTTTAAAATAATTGAAAATATATTTTAGATATTATTACCATTGGCTAAATTAATTCTATTGTATTGTTATATCATTTCTGTGCTCAAATTTTAACAAATAAACAACAAAATAAATGTTATTCAATATTTTTCTTCTTCTGATTACTAACATTTTCTTAAATTAAAAACAGTTTACTCAAATGTTTTTACCCCTAAATGTTTTTGTTTACTTTTAAAACAACACAATAAAATAGTATATCGAAAAGAGAAAATACGGAAATGCCGATGATTCTCACCTGCCAGATAAACCTGAATTTCGCATACGAATCTTTTCTCCTGCGTTTCGGACTCTTTTTGCACTTTGAACAGACACAAATCATCCAAATTATTTGTGTACATTGGCTGCGGCTTGTTGTCTTGGCGTTTTCTGTTTTGGTTGACGAGCCCCAAATATAATACAAATTGGGGAGGGGTCCAGCCTTTGGCAAATATGAAGTGGGGTGTGTGTGAGATAGGTTTTATTTTCTGGGTGTGTGTGCGAGTGTGCCAGTGTGCGAATGTGTGTGTGTGTGTGTGTGGGGGGGCGGTCTTGGTCCATCGACTCTAATTGAAGTCGGAGCGAGATGACAGTATGTGGGGTAGATGGGTATTTGCCTTGTTGTGTGGGTGGCGACACTGAGCCAGAAACGCATTTGAAATCTTTGTTTGCCTATTTACTTTCATTATTTAAGTGCTAAACGAACGTTTTTCATTCCCATTCAACAGAAAAAAGTAACACAATTAAAAAAAAAAATAAAGAAAAGAGGTCTCTAAAAGTGTAACACAATTGAAAAACAACTTAGAGCCACTTAAGACGAGTTTTCCGACCCTTTGGAGGGGTCTCCTCCTCACATGAGTCGAAAATGGCTTAATTTGAATATGAATAGGCTGAAACTGTCCAAATAACACCATCATAACAAGTGCAAATATCGACTCATTTGCATAGCTGGTTGTGAAAAGGAAATTTAAGTCGCGCCATAGATCGGTAGATCAATTAACAATACTTTTCGATATAAATTTATTGAAGTTCAGCTAAACTATTTAGCGAATTTAGCGAACCTATCAACCAAATTCCTTGTTTTCAAAGATTCTGCGAATATAGTTAAGATAAGAGCTCTCTTCATAATTTTTATTATCATGTATTTTTATAGTGCTTAGGGTATGATCAAAGTCCAAAAATAGAAAATAATTAAATTGTTGTTTATTTTTGGTGACACTACCATAAATTAAATATTAGGACATTTTGACCAAATTTTATTTGCCAAAACCCTTAATTTTCCCAAAATCCCCGACATTCTACGAAAACCGGTTGCAAACATAGCAAATAAACACTGGGCGCCACTTTGTTATCATCAGGGGTCAGCAGAATCGCAGAATAAGAATAAATAGAGGGAACCTAACGAAACTTACCTATTTGAACTATGTATTTCGTATTTTCCTTCTGAGCATCTTTTCTTTGCTCTATAGTTTAGATGTTGTTGTTCTGTTGCGTAAATATTTGCCTTTTGTATATAACGTTTTAAGAGATTATGAATTTATGCTCTACCTTGAGTGGGGGCTTTGTGCTGGCGACCTCTGGCAACGACGGCACGTGTAACGCTCGATTCGGGGAGTCTCCAAATAAAGCGGTGGGGGGAGCCCTAACTTACAGCAGTACTACCATACAATGTAGTCTATCTGCGAGATAATTGGGATCTCAGCTCTGCGAGGCAAACCAAACCAAATCAAACCAGATCGCATCAGATCGCAAAAGTAGTTCGCATTCGCATTCGCATTCGCATACGCATTTTGATTACGGCTATTGCTTCCTCTTCCAAGCAGTCTGCGGCCGGAGTTTAACGATCAGAGAACCCATACTTACCATACCATATCATACTCGAACCGATCAGACAAAGTCTTGCAATTAGTGTTTTTTCTTTTTTTTTTTTGGCAAGCTAAATCAGCGATTGCCATCGGTCAAGTGGTTTTGGTTTTGTAAGTGGTCAAGGCTGGCTCATGCAGTACCCTTTGTTTTAATTTTACTTTTCAATTTAGCTCAGAGTTCCTTCAAACATTTTTAAAATAAAATATTTTTGATGGTATAAAACCTTGCAAAATTAAATTCATTCGCGAAACTTTTAGAATAAATATGGAAAATATTTATTTAAAAAAAAAATCAAGCTAGGAAACATTTGGTTTGGGATTTAGTTGCAAATTGAGATTTTTAATTTTTAAAAATTAACTGATATTAATCAAATTTGTATGTTGTTGATTTAAAGTCTCGGAAATTTATGTTTTCTCTACGTAAGTTAAAATTAAAGTTATGCAAATCTTATTTGAAACGGATCCAGATAGGATTTTCGCATCTACGAATCCAAATGATAAGCTTTAAAACCGCAGAGCATGCACAGGTCGTTGGTATACTGCATAGTTAAACGTGTTATTGTTGTTTTTTTCGCTTGGTATTGTGAAATTCGCAGCGCCGACTTCTACTGTACACATACATATGTATATACACATGTTATGCGCTCACCGCCGAATGTATCTGTATCTTTTATGAGCTGGGCGTGAGCGGTGTCTGATAAGATTTTGTTTACTTTTCGCTAGCGGGCCGTCTCGCTATTCTCTCGATTTTTCGGCCCTGCCAAATAGAATACGAATTCTATGAAAAATGTTAGCGAAAAGTAAAAAAACGAATACATGTGATGATGACTATGACGAACATTGCGATCTGCTGGATGATTTGATGGCGATTTTTGATTGAGAACTGCGATTGAGCAGGCCAGCATCTTGAAAAATACGCTGGTCGCTGCTTCTGCTGCTGTTTCTGCCTCTGCTTCTGCTTCTGCTTCTGCTTCTGTTGTTATTGTTATTGTTATTATATTATATTATTTTTTTTGTTTTTGCTGATTGCTGGCTTTTTGTTTTGGCCCAAGTCACGTGATGAGCGCGTGCCTCTGTTGTCCGCGTTTTCTGACGTGCGCGCTGAATCGCCGCTATCTCTCCTCTCCATTTCTCCCACTTTCTTGGATTCTTTCGTCCAATATATTCTTTCCTTTTTGGCTTTGATTATTATATTATTATTTTTGACAATCTGCGGCTTGAGCTATTTATCAAGTGTTTCAGAAATTGTACTGATTTTTCATTCATAAAATCAAATTATTTCTGTCATTCATTGCAGAATTCAAACTAAAATTAGTTTTTTTTCCTTTTTTTTTGTTTATTTTGTTTTCACCTAAACACTATTTTGGTTTTGATATTCCATATTTGAATAACAAAAACTATGTATCTTACTGATCTGCCTTTCAAACAGAAATCTTAAATATATTTTAAAATCTTTTCATTCATAAAACGCTGGCTCATCTTTATTTTAGTATTGTTTTTCACTTGGGGAATGCAAACTATGTGGAATGATCAGGGGGCGTTTAAAAACGCTCTAAATTTTCTCCGATCTCTTACTATACTTCGTTGTTTTTTTTTTTTTGTTTTTCGAAGACTTTTAGATGAGAATTATACGCTGTGATGTGTATAAACAAAAACAATAATAAATCGCAAAGCGCCAAAAAAAGGCAGAATCGAAAAACCGCAGAGGCAGGAAAATATAAGAATGCTCAGATGAAAGAATTGAAGGCTGTGTGAAAAGAAGAAGATCTATAATAGAGATAGGGAAAGAGCAAAAAAAGAGGGGCTGGAGAAACATATTATTTAGCACATTTCGTGACATTGCTAAGAAGTAGTCATCCATTTTGCCTTATGAATTGATGAAAACGCACGACAAGCAAATACAAATACATACATCAATTAACAGCAATTTATTCAGTTCTTGATTAATTTACGCTTCGTTTTAGAGGCATTTTCTTGATTCATTCTCATTAATTTCCCTCGGTGTGAAGACAAATCGAACAGTTTAAAACTGCAGCATACAACTTAACGCAGAGCATGTAAGTTTTGCACTTATGCCCTGTCGATTTTCTAGACCAAAATTCGGAGAAATTTCTTTATTATCCACAAGGGATATGTTAAGAAACTTTTTATTCTTTTTTCTTTCTTAAAGATTTATACTTTTTGTTATGTAAGACAATTTCTATCGATTTGAAAGTGTACATGTTTTCATTATCGTAAGTTCAAATCTTGTTAAATTTCAAATTTATAATAATTATTATTATCTAAAGCGTGTTTTCAATCGATTTTTAGTGAATCCCCATAGCTAAATTCTATGCTAATCAATTTAACGCGCAAATGCAAATAACATTTCACCCGTTGTTATTATCGTTTGGTTTTCTGTGGTGGGCGTTGCCCATTTACATATGATTAAAGTAATGCCGAACAATAATCAACTATTTTTTCTGCTACTGCTGCTGCTAGCTGTGTTGCTGAAAAAATAAATCAGGAACAATGTGTTGTCATGGCCTGTTATCAAACCCGTCAAAACCGTCCATCCACGTGATGCCAAAAACGAGCACTTACCACCCGAAACGGCCTACCCAACCACTCAACCACCCACCCACAACATTCATAGACGTACATCGGCATTCTCGCCCAAAATAAACAAAGCTCCCCCGGAAGTTAAAAATATTAACCACGAAAAATAAATGAAAACATGAGCGAAACTCGAGAAAACTGCTTATCAAATTTAGCGGATTCTTTCTCCACTGCTGGTTTGGGGGTATGGCACTAGAATGGTCGGCGGATCTCTCAGTTTGGGCTATGGGTATGGTATAATATGGTACGGTGGTTCCCTTAAACACCTTAGCTGCTCCCTTTTGCCCCCGCCTTATCACTGTATGTGCTCAACCGCGTTTGCATAATCTAAGAAAAGAAACTGGCGATTAGAAGACACGCGAAATAATTCCCATTAAGTGCAAGAGAAGCAGAGCCAAAGGAATTATTTTTTGAACAGGAAAGGAACTGAAAATCAGGGGCTTGTTTCAAATTTTTCAAAATCTAACAGATATTTTCAGGCATAAAAAATAACACAATTTAACTGAACAATTTGACTAGTTTTTTTTGTTGTCAATATCATTCCTAAGCAGACAGTCTTAAATAATTAAATAATAATCATTGAATTAAAAATACAAAACCGTATTGAATTGTATTTGAAATTGTAAGTTTTAGTTTGATGATATTGGTAATCTTACTATAAAACCTGTTTGCTTTTCTGCAAATGGCTATTTTATATAATATTTTGTGTTTAAGATTGAAAAATCATTGAACTTTTATTATTTCAGGTTGCAATTCTTAAATGTTTAAAATATTCTTAAATAATATATGAGAATATATATTTGATTTGTTAATTAATAAATTAAGACAACTTTGCTCCAAATGCCAACATCTACGGATTTTTATAAAATCTGCTGATGACAGGGGACAAATTTCTGTTGTTAACGTTCACGTTACAGCCTTTCGTTCGCTGTTAATTTAGCATGCTTTTAACAGCTGAGTTGGCCGCTCGGCCATTGCGGCGTATGCGTGATTTCTTCTACTGCTTTTGCCATTGCTATAATTAAATCAAACAGTAGCGGCAGCAAAACAATTACAACAAATTTAAGCTAATTAATTAAACAATGCAACAATACAACATGAACAAGAAAAAGAAGCACTAAAAAACTCTTCCTTGATTGTTGTTTTTGAGTGTCTTTTGAAGTTCAGTGTTGTTACTGTTATTATTATTTTTGTACGTGCAACAGGGAATAACAATTTAATTTTTGCTATTTTTTTGTATGTTGATTTTACTTTTTACGATCAGCAGTCGCCGTAAAAAAAGCGCCATACCCAAAACGTTTTCAATAACATTTCGTGTCTGGTGTTTCGTTTTTTTTATTGCTGTACAAAATAGTAAAATTGTTTACCGAAAAATGTAAAAACAATTGTTAAGAATTTTTGGTTTATCTACCAAAAAAAAAGGTCTAATAACACTGTACAAACGAAAATTTTTTGTATTACAAATTTGTTTTGGTTTAATCTCACAAGCATTAAACTTTCTTTAAACCGAAAGAAATAAATGTATGTGGTACAACTTAATTTATAAATAATATATTATTACCGAGCATTCTCAAATTGAAGTGCTAAAATTTGTTGCATAATATTGAAGAAGATAAAAACTCTTGCATTAAATCATTAATCATCATCATTAAAAACGAAAAAAAAACGGGAATAAAAACCACTTTATTAAGATTAATGTAGTCAAAATAACACAAATATCTAAAAAAAAAAATCAAGCATCTTTCTAAAAATCGAAATTGTCTTGCTGACAAAATAAAATTCTTTAATCAAAAATCTGATGAAAAAATGGTTTGTGCGCTTTTTGTACGCTTTTTAGTCTTGTTTTGTTTACCTTCGTGATTAGCATTGGTTCGTGGCGTCGCGAGTCAAAGGGAATTGTATAGGTGGAAAAGGGAAAAGGAGAGGAGGAATCGCGTTAATCGATACGAAATAAATCGTCCGAGATCGTGATAAGGCATTTAACATGATTAAGATATTGGGCTACGTATGTACAGTGATATATCACATAATGTACAGCATCAGTTGGATGTGAAAACATTTTTTTCGGTTCGCCACCTCCGGCAAAAAGTAAATGTCTTATATCGCGATCTGTGGTCGATTTTCCATTGGCCAAATCGGAATAAAAAACGGCACGCAAAAAACAAGGATGCGGAGACAAATGATTGAAAATAATTTTGCAATTTTTTGAGTTATACTAATTAGAGTGCCAATCGAAACAAATCAAAGCGACACAAATCAAATTAAATATGTGTCAGCTAGACAGTGCGTTTCGCGGGTGTAGGGCTATCTCGAAAATATGCAAAGTCACCGAAACATATTCTAAAACAATATTCTGTAAAAAGTTGTAAGCTTTGTCCTTTTTGTACTGAAATCCATCCAACTAATTAGGATTCTAAAAGACGACAATTGTGTTCAACTATCTGGTACCCCTGATATTTTATTTTTTGTCGTTTTTTTCTTGATGCAACTTCGGAAACTGGTAAAATTCCGAAACAAATGAAACATCGTATAAATAATTATAGAAGCCAATTGCTCCTGCAGGTCAAGTAACTATTGTTGTAGTTGTTTGTTGTCGTTGTTGCTCTGGTTGTTTGTTGTTTTTGTTGGTTGTATTACTGATGCAGGTGATGAAACAAAAGTACAATAAACCGTATTAATAAGTGCAGGTTGTAACCTTGAACCTTGACAAATGCCCAAGTATATTGTATATGATTGTTGGTTTATTATCGTCTTTGTTGTTGTTGTTGTTGTTGGCTATGATCATTGCTAAGGTCGCCACGCACTAAAAGTAGGGTATAATATAATACATTCATCGGAACAGCAACAACAATCAGCGAACACAACAATCAGCAAATACACGAGATGTAATCATCATCATATGTGAGGATTTGAGGGGAATCGGTAGTTTCTGGGGGGAGCTATTATGCCAACCAACAAAATGTTATAAATTATACATCGCCGAGTGACAAATGTGCGCAGCGGCCATTAAAAATGTTAAGTATTAATTAAATTTCAACGCAAAATTTGCGGACTGCGATTTAGGTTCGATTAGTACTCTACATAATCAAGTCTAAGGATCCAAAAGTCGAAATCACCTTTTCTGGAACTGATATAAGACGTGGTAAAATGTCAATAGTTTAGGTTATGCGGTATTTGGAGTTCTCTGCAGACTGTTGGGTTCTGTACTACAAAATATAATTTGTAAATTATATACATTTTTTGGGTTATTTACCTTTAAGGCTTTAATAAGTATGTTTTATAGTCTTAATTCCGTTCAAGGCAGATAAATAAAACATGGCAATTGCATTATAATTGTAAATAAATTATTTTAAATGGTTTTTTTTTTATCGTGTGAACATATTTCTTATCCACCAGTGAAAGGGAAGCGTCAAAAACAAATATTCTAGTTCTATTATGTATTTTCTTTGATAAGACGAAAAAAAAATTGCGTCAACGCTGCGTATGCGCATTATTATTGTGTGCGTGTGCGTGTGGCTCTATTGTGATGTTACCTTCGCACACACGCTCCCCCTTTTTTCCCCCTCCCCTTAATAATTTTCAATGCTAAGCCGAAAAATATCAAAAAACTATCATCACTGGCTGCCGTTGTTGTTGTTGCGATAACACGGATTGAGGTGTGCGCGCGCTCTCTTTTCTCTGCTGTCGTCCTGAGCCTCTGTCGACGCGCTGCCTTTCATGGTGACGTCGGCGTTAAAAATTTACATGTGTTATATGCTGTGTTTGCTTTGTTACTGCTATAGTTGTTGCCGACTATTATCAAAATTTGTTTGCGATACAGTGGAGCTAAGAGAAGGAATTTCTATAAAAAAAAAAAAACCAAAAAATAATATGAACGTATTTTTTCAACCAGTAGTAAAAAGTAGCATTTAAAGATAAAGTTTAACTTTAAAAAAAGTTTACATTTAATTTTTTCACAGTTAAACTCTATCTTTAAATGCTATCTACTTATTTTTTTTAAAAAAAACTATAGACTTTTGTTTGTTTATTTATATTTTTATACTGTTATTTTATTCGTTATTCTTTAAGTTGCTGGTTTTTTTTCGAGCAACATAAAGGACTAACGCAGATTAAACAAAAAATTAAACCTTAGTGGACTGACCTGTTTTTTTACTATTATTATTATTTTGTTATTATATTTATATTTATTTTTGTATTTTCACCCACTGTGCGCCATCGGCAACCAATAAGAAATTAACGCCATTGCTGTTACTGTTATTGTGGTTGGCACGATCGGTTGTCGTTTCGCTTCGTGAGTGCTTTGCACACATTCGGGTTTGGAAAAAGAGAGCGCTCTCTTAACAGCTGTCCGCTCAGCTAAGCCACTTGACTTGTGGGGCCAAACCACCACCCCACCATTCCCCCCTCGTTACGCGTGACTGTGGTGTGACCAAATTTGGGGCAAACGAATTTCGAAAAAAATGCACCGTTATGACTGCACAGAAGATTTAAATAGCATTTGAGGCCTGAAGATGACTAGGGATTTTAGAGAACATTTTCGGGTAAATAAACAACTCTTTTTTCATATATTTTAGCTAACAATCGAATAAGCAACATGCACACAAATAATTTTTGAAATCAAATTACCCGTAAACTAACTAATTTGTTTGTGTTAAATATCGCCTTTTTTGGTCACACTTGCCAAATAGTTTTTTCACGCCCAAGCGAAAAGTTGACACAGATGCACTGAAAAAGTACATAAGATGTTTGGACTTTTAAATGTAAAAAATAGTACAAACAGGGCAACAAAGAACTTTTGCGTTCTTAAAATTAAGAGGAAAGTACTACTTATTAATCATATACTTTAATTTTAAACAATAGAATTAATTTCTTGGAAACCATATAAATGGCTTTCTTTAAAAATAAAATATAAAATTAACTAATTTTGGATTTTATTTTATTTGGACTACCAACTTTTTTCACCATGTACAATCGCTAGTTTAAGGTTGTTTGTCCATTTATCAGCATTCGTATGTGCGAACTTATGTTGGCATTCCGTTCTATAGAGTGGCCCTGACTGTCTGCAATTGACCGCAAAGCGAACGTGTGCTGTCTAGTGTTAATTAACAGCCACGCATCGCAGCTAAACATGAAAATACATACGTTGGGATGGACCGCACTAGGTAAAAGTAAAGTGTAAAATTTGTATTTTTAAAAGACAAACAAAATTAATAATTAATATGGTAACATTAGTAAGCAAGTTTTAGCCAGTTTATTTTCAAGAAATTTTTATTATTATAAAAATTAATTAATTTGGGTGTTTAATATTGTCTTTTAAAAATCGAGTCCAAGCTGAGGGTATAATACATGTTCTATATTTATACATAAGTCATTTTAACTTATCCAGAAGGTACAAAATGCTGTGATTTGACGCTAATAGATACACGTTATAGTTTGTCCACAATAATCAATGCAAAACGGTCCACCCCAATCCAATGCGCATACGCACCGGCGGCTGAAGCATAGCATAAAAAGAAGAGCGAAAAGAGATGGTGTTTGCAGGTTGCAGATCAATCTTTTGATTTTGATACTTTGCTGATATTGATTTCAATTGCTCTTCCTCCCTTTCCCGCTC
This sequence comes from Drosophila gunungcola, assembly GCF_025200985.1. Classification (NCBI taxonomy): domain Eukaryota; kingdom Metazoa; phylum Arthropoda; class Insecta; order Diptera; family Drosophilidae; genus Drosophila; species Drosophila gunungcola. Next base: position 172,170 of record NW_026453283.1, read on the forward strand.
TTTCTCTCTCTTTGTGACTGCTTTATCAATTTGAGTTTGCAATCAGTGCCGCCGACAAGAACAACAACAAACAGAAACGAGGCGCGCGCTGTGCTCACACACACATGGAAATCAATTAAACCCGTTGTCGTCGTCGTCGTCATTCGGCCACGCGTACACTTGTTGTTGCTCCTGCTCTGCTCTGCTCCGGTGGCCCTCTCCGCTCAGCATCACTCCACTCGTTCTTTTCGCCGGACCGGACACTTGGAGAGAGAGTTCTCCTTCTCCGGGCCGCCGGGTTCGGGTTTGAGTCTGCGCTAAAGTTATATAGTGCGCCCACCTTTTTCCGCCGCAGTCCATCGATCTCAGCGTAAGTGTTCGCATCGCCATTTCGCCGCCGCTCTTCGTTACGGGTCACGGTTTGCGGTTAACGTTTGACAACTTACGGTTTTACTGTTCGCGTTTCGCGGCTAACGGGCTACGGTCTACGGCTCTTTCGGTTAATACAACGAACTCGTGCTAAAATTTCGCACTTTTTACCACTGCCCGCTTTTTTTTCTGGTGTGACGTGCTCAATTAACGTTTATTATTTGAAAAGTTAAAAGTTGTGCGCCCATTTTTTATCAGTCGAAAAATGATGGCCTGATCGAAAATTTCTTAAAACAAAAAAACTGGAAAATTAAAAATTAATAACAAAATTCACCGTAAACTGAACAAATGTAGCTTAGATCATATATCTCATAAAACCTTTCTAGTTTAGCGCTAGGCTAAATTATTAGGTTTCTTTTTTAAAAACTCACTACAATTTGTTCCCTTTAGAAAAAATCTTAAGTAAAAACTTAAAAAAAATTAAACTACAATTCGAATTTTTTCACAGCAAATTTTGATAAATCATAGTTTAATGAGTACTGTCATTTTTTTGGAGGCAGACCAAGTAACTACTCTCAGTCGCGCGCGGTTTATCTTATCGGCTTTTGACCGAAGTGTAGAATTCTACGGACCGTCCCTGTGCATAAGGCAGTTCCCAGTCGAAAACCCCACGATCCACAGACCACAACGAAGTCAACCAGAACCCGTCTAGAATCTCTCAAACGCCAAAAAGAAATTAAATACAACACAATTATATATACATTTAAATTCACTTTCTGTTTGTGAGTCCCCGCATTCCGAATATCGCGTACAAACTTTTGTTTATAACAAATTAAAACGCGGCCAATAACACAACGAAACAAGAACATAAGAAATAAAACGAAATTATTAAAAAAAAAAGTGATTATGATAAGTGAGCGATTGATTCGGTGGATGAAGAGGGCAAACATTAATATAAATTCTTTGCGTTAGTTTATTGGATATGTTCGTTTCAAGAATTTGTTTCTCTTGGGCCTAGTTAGCCAGGTGAACTGTTGAAAAATTTAAATGGCTTTCGGATTTTAGGAATTATAGTAGAAAGTTCTAATCAAGTATCCGATTTCATTGACTTTACGACTACATTTATTTTTTATTTTTTTATCAACTGCCTTAAGCTTCATAAATGTTAATATATATATATATATATATATATATATATATATATATATATATATATATTTAAATTATAAACGCATATGATTCGACAAAAGTCAAAAGCACTGTATTTTTTATATAATGTTTTAATTGGCATTAATTTATTTTTTGTGTTGTATTTTGTATTATATGTGTGTTGATTAAATTTTAGCAATTTTAATTATACTGATTCTCGTCAGACAAGTATTTTAAAAATTATTTTGCAGATGACTGCCGGTAGTTTCATAGTCCCCAAAATCCCTACTCAAGTTTCCCGATCTTCCGGCGCTTCCTGCTCGAAAATTAAAAACGAATAATAATCTGAGGAGCGGAGATCAGATAAGATCAAGCTTAGTTCTGCTCACTTGAGGCTCGTTCGTTACACGTTCAATGTGGGTCAATGAAACAAGATCATAATTTTTACAAAGCCAACGGCAGTCGTTACACACATTACACACAGTGCACACAGTACACACAGTATATATACATTCATATAATACCGATTGCTGATAAATACACCGTACAGTTTCAATTAGCATTTAATCAAGCCAAGAACTTGCCTTGGCATTTGATTGTCAAATCCAAATAACATAAAGACCAATCCATGCCGAAACCAGAGGCCAATGAAGTTATGGTCGAGGGGCGGCCCAGAAGAAGGGGGCGGGGTCGGTCGGTGCTAACACACTTATCTGTGTCACCTCGATTAGCAGTTAAAGTCGTTTACACCAAAATTCAAATGCACTGGGGAAAAAGTGTTTGGGAAAGTTAGGAAATTAAAGAACATAAGAAAATTGGTATAGCCCTGTATATTTGTTGTATATTTTCTTTTAAACTTGTTCTATATTTATTACTAGTAATTTTGTATTTATATTAAAATACATTGTAACATTTAATAAGCACTTAGAACGGTATATTGCTAGATTATTTGAAATACGTGGTTAAGAAATAGTACGTTTTCTTAGTTGCTATTTTCTTCAAGCATAGTTAAGGTTATTTGAAAATCGATCAAAGCTTATATATTATTAAAAAAAAAAGGTTGTCTTTATTTTCGGAGTGTATATTCTGACTCTGAGGAGTTGAATGAAGCGAAGTATTTAAACTGGATGGAGCGTGGAGTTCCTTAAGACCTTGCGGAACTTGCCACTCTAAAGGACTTAACATTCCTACCCAAAAAGTAAAAGGGCGCCCAAACAAGTAGAACAGGGCCAGAATTTTAAGATTGGGTTCGAACCCGTTTTCCGATTCCGAACTCTAACTGTAAACGTGAAGTTACGATTTAATGAAAAGGAGGGAAACCAGGAAGCTGTCGAAGGATCGAACATGAAAAGAATGAAACAAGCTATACCTTTCAAGGCGCCTTGGACAACGAAACCAGTTTAGAGGAAGGGAAAAATAATGCACTTAAGGCCCCAGCTCCTCCTCCTCCGCCGATTATCATAATCATTATCTATATGCAACAAAATGATCATTAAACCATTGCGATCTCCTTATTTCTGTCTTTTCTTGTCGCTTGGACTTTGAACCGCGCCGGCGATTAAAGAAGATGTGTATAAAAAACAACATTTTTACATCGTTCGGTTTCAGTTTTCGGCATCGGGCTGTAAAAGATGAATAAATGAATAAGCGAGCGAAAAAGGCGAAACTCCGAAACAAAACAAAACGAAACCACGAATTTTTCAACCTGTTTTTAAGGCGTTTTTAGTGCATTTTTCGGGCGTTTTCTAACCGTGGCAAAATGTTAAAAACGTTTGAGCTACTTAATAGGGTTTCAACTTATTGGTATCCAGTTTTTCCCCGGGTTTTATACGTTATATTAAGTTTTCTTTATCCCTATTCCAAAAACCTGGCAGATAAACACGAAATCTACAACTGCAAAACTTATTTAACAACAAACAAAGCAACAACAAACAAATGTACAAAGTCAATCCAAAATTGTAAGCATTTAATTCAAAAATAAAACAAAAAACATTTCAATGTGCCAACAATAATTACCAAATAAACAAAAAACACTATTAGTCAAAAGGAAAACAACAAAATCGATGCCTGTAAACATAATTATAAAATACACTAAAAGCACTTATCCCAAAAAGAGAACGAGAAACTTGAGGAGAGAGTAGAAAGAGTGAAAAAACACTGAGAGATATATAATTAATTGCATTAAATAGCCATAGGAGTAACTTATTCAAAAGTCCAGTGCCAATCCGTCAAAATGCGCTTCACCTACAATCAGTATAAACATTACGAGTCCGGTTATCGGATTCCATCAAAAATGCATAATCTGAACCACCATAACAACAATAATAATAACTCTGGGGGTGGCAACAACAACAACAATAATAATAATAATAACAACAACAACAATAGCCATCATTATGCCCACCACAACAACAACAATAATGGCGGTAACAACAACACAAATTTCCAAGCCTATCAACATCACTACAAAAGCAATTTCGGTAAGGACTTGATAAAAAATAGAAAAAAACAGCATATGCTCCTAATAAGATATATAAAAATATTCTAAGAAATTGTATGCCAACATATTGGAAAGATAACAATCAAAACATTTGATTATTCCATGTAACTGGTGGTATAAATAAATAAAATAAAGGTATTTTAATATATTTCGCAATCTGCTTCATATTATTTTACCGATAATATGGGTAATACTGAAATTTATAAAACTAAAATCACAAAACTTCTGAGAAGAATATATATTTTTTTTATATTTTCAAAAAGTTGTTAGTTGTAGCTCTGTAGTTCTTTTTTATTTTAAAGATCCCCTATAAATATACAATATAAACGCTTAAGTTCCACAAAATATAAACTGTTTTCGATATCTTGAATTGTTTTTGATAGACTAAAATGGAATGCCAGCTGCCAACATGACGTGGACATAAACGTTTCTTTTTGGCCAATTGCTCCCCTTATTGGCTGGCATTACGTGTATCCAATGCAGAGTTCGAAAATCTAGACATCACCTTAGTTGTACTATCCCAACATCCAATGCTAATGGCTGGCTTATCGGCAACACGCCATAATTTCTTTGAAAACAAATCTCTAGCTTCGCCTTTGATAACATTTCATAATCGGTATGGGTGTTCGAGTACACATGGAATTTCCTCGCCTCGAATATCCAACCAGAAATGTCGAGCTCTCCAATCTGCAATTACGCGAGAGGCGCCAGTTGTCGCTGGTGATTCAATTCCTTTCTCCATATCAGGCTTGGGTTCTTGTTTAACGCTTTTCGCCAGTTGCCAAGTTTGGTGTGGCGATAAGATTACACGCAAAGCAGTAAATAATAAAGCCAAGGCGCCCGAGCCACCCAATCAAACCACGAAACACTTGACCAACCCGCTAATTGGATGGTGACAAATGAGATCAAAAAACCGATCCTAGAAATCGGATATAGAAGTTATAGAACTTTGATGATGCTTAAGCTGGGAATAGGGCTAATTCACTTTTAAAACGGCATATTTTTGGAAACTTTTTGTTGACGAAACAGTTTAAATATGTTCTCTAATACCAATGTTACAGTATGGCATTTAAAAAATATTTTATTTAATTTACGTAGAGAAATTTTGAATAGTATGGCAACGGCGGCAATCATTCTGGAGAGCCTCGGAAAAATTTGAAGGTTTTTTTATTTTAAAATGTAGAGATTTACTCTGTATAACGTAAAGTTAAAAGATCAGTCAGTCAATATGCAAAGTATTGTAAAGTTATAAAACCAGTTTATTTGTTTCAAAAGACCAAAAACTTGTACTACTTAACAACAAAGTGAATTAAAACAGATTTCTCTTTTTCAGTTTGCTTGGGATCTCAGCGAGTCCAATAATAATTGTTAAGCCGAGTGAAATGTTGCACTTTTGTTAATTTTGGACTAGTGCCTTTCAATCAAACAAATTGTCCAGACTCTTCCTTTAATTTCCGTTATTATTTCGACCCTCTGGTCGGGGGGAGGGGCTCATCTTTCACTATTGTGGTTGATGGTGGGGCGGGCACAGTGGGTCAGGCAGGTTCAATACACTTTATTTCCCTCGCCATTGTTTTATTGACAATCTGTTTTGGGGTTGACCTCTCCGAAGCTGTTATTTCGCTCGAGGAGTCTGTGTTTAATTATAGAACCTGCAAGCAGCGTCAGCACCATCTGTGTTTAACTATCTTGCGGGGAGGAATTCTTTATGCCAACCTCGCGCTGATCTCCGGTGAGAATTGAATTAAAGCACGCTTTTTGTCAGCCAATTGAGTGCAATGTCTAGTATGCCATAATATAATGATAGGTGGATGAAAGCAACAATGGCTTTTAGGCGCGATTGTCGTATCGTTAACGTATCCATTTATCTGTGGTATCTGCATCTGTATCAGCGGCATGAGGCGGCAGTTTAGCCCCTTGGAAACAAAAGGCCGTATCCCCTCTGATCCCAATCCCAACCGCTCTTATCTGTAGCGATCACAGGTAAAGCCCATTTCTTCCCAGGTTCCCGGGTTCCCGAGTTCCCATTTCCCATTTATTTGGGTACTGCAGGTAGGCGCGTTCCGCAAGCCCAGCAATAAATGTTTGTTTGTTTGTTTGTTTGTTTGATTTCCACCCAAGGTTAGGCCAAAAGGGTGCGGATCGCGTGGGTGTTTTTACTGGTGTGGTATGGTATGGTATGGTATGGCATCATAAAGGCCAAGAGTCGAACAGATTTTCTCACCTCCCTAATTTGTATATCTATATGTACATTTGTTTGGAGCGCAACGCACGTCACCGAGGGATCTTCGTAATTGGAGATCAAAGTTTGTTTGTTTTCGTTGCTGCTATCAAAGGCGCTATTGTTTGCTCGACTCTTATCTCGTAAATAAGCTCGTAATTATTTAACGATTTTACCGGAATTAAGGAACGGAACATACAATTATAGCAGATTTCTCTGGAAATAAATGGATTTCGGAAAGAGGGGTGTTAAAATCTTTGTTAGAAATATGAATTTTATTGGACAACATTTATTACATTTTCACACTAAATTTCACACGATCTCTTCTATTAAACTTAAATGGCATTTCATTACAAAATATCTTTATTTGTTTGTAGAAACGGTCATAATTTGATAAAGTCAAATAATTTTTTACAATTGGTTTCTAATGAACATGTCGCGACATGACACAACGAGCCGTGACTTGAAACATTTCATATAAATATATGTATTGTAATTTAAAGAATATAGAACTAATTTGAAGAATATGACTACTACAAATTTGCAACATTATAATACTATTAAAAGGCTTCTAAAAATACAATTTAAACTTAAGTGACTCAGCCTAAAATCTGCCTCGTCTTCTAATCGTTCAGTTTTCCCTTTTATTTTTTGCTTCCACTTTGGCCTATCCCAACACACATTTTAGTCCCCAGATTGCACCCCTATATATGTAAATACATATGGCGATATAAACCCAAGTCGAGTTCCACTTGCCTTTGCCCCCCAAGAAATTATCAAATTTTATTTGCAATTGATTTGCATTTTAATTAAATGTTCTGCGAAATAAAACATTAGAGAAAGGCAGGCGTTTGGGGTTTTATTATTTTTTTTTATATACCCAAATAAAGAAGCGCAAGCCAAATATACGATCGAAAACGGGGTAATAATAAATAAATAAAACGGGGTGGGGAGGCAGGGGAGTGGAGTGGAGTGAAGTGGAGTCGCAGCTTGTTAATGGGTTGGCGTTGGCGTTGATGTTGGGCTTGGGGTTGGGTCCGTTTGGTTTGGTTTGGCTGGGTTTGTCTGGCTTCCTTATCAGCGCACTCCGGCTCATTGTTCCGCTGCCCATGATAATACACAAACAGCGCCCAGCCAGATGATATACATGTGTACATATACAGAAGTGCTTATAGGCAACACAACTCCATGTAGAGCAGAATATAACGCTGGAACTGCGACGGCGGCAACTGCTGTTGAAATTGAAATGGAAATGCGAATGCGAAAACGAAAATGAATGCAAATGGAAATTGAGCTTCAATTGAGATCAACAATGTATGCAATGCAACAGTAGCATCACCATCGCCATCGCCATCACCATCATCATTGTTACAATAACAGATGGAACTGCAGCTGCAACAGATTCTATGCTGCCGACTATACGGACCTTAGATCTCCGGGGTTTGCACTCTCCGGCGGAGTTCAATGCACCCCACAGGCCGGGCGTCGCAGTATTATCAGTTTTCCTGGCATATAACTTGCAACTTGCGAACGGGGACTACAAATCAGACGATATTTTCTCGGTTCCTCTCTATCTGGATTTTAATTCTTTTGTGTTTCAATGAAGCCACTACCATAGGCGCTATATAGAACTGGAAATGAGGCGCTATTCTAGTAAATCTAATGGCAATCACATATTACCATAACATTAACCTCAAAGCAACATTGATTTCTTACTATTTTCATTGTTCACTGGCACTTTCCCTTGTAATTCCATTTTAATAAAGGCTTAATCAATAATTTCAATATATTCTTATAAATTAATTCCTTGTTTAATTATGATTTCTCTTCATTTTACTTTTAGGCATGAGGATGACCATGTCCACCAATTCCACAATGAGTGCGCGAATACATCGGAAGGGATTTCGCATACCATCGAAAAGACAACCGGGTAAGGGATTGCCCGGCAAGCTGCATACTATTACCAGGGTAAGTAAATGATTAAAAACCAATTAAATATTATGTAAAATAAATATAAGGAAATATAACAAAAGGATCACATTCGAATTAGCCTTATTATTAGAGAACTCTTTTTAATATTTATTGTATACATTCGTTAATTTCATTTTATTATTTATTTACCAAATTAAGCCCGTGGCTTTCGAATCTATAATTTGTTGTTATTTTTTTTTTAAATAAATATAAGTAATATCTACTGTTAAAAGAACCAATATTTATTGAATTCACTTGGTAAAGGTGTTTTAATTAACAATATTAGTTCCTTAAACTATATGATTTTAATACTCGGTTTATTAATAATTGTATTCATTCGTTAAAGTAATTTTAATTGGTATTATTTGATAAATCCCACAAGGTATCTCATTTGATATTGTAATTTTGTAAAATAAACATAACAAGTAAATATATACTTTATAAATCTCTACGGAGAGAAGACTTTGTATTTATAAAATTTATTTGTTAAAGGTATTTTAACAATTATTTAGTTCCTTGAAGACATCTTTAATACACATTTGTTAGTTTCTTGTACTGATTGTTTCAAATCTGTGACATTGTTGCAGACGGGTCCCGGCAAGATCGTGCCTGGAAAGCGAATACCACAGCGACCCCATCCGCCGCCCTGCGACAACTCGAACGACAGTGGCCTGGGCTTCGATCAGCACACGGAGATGAGGTCCTCGGCAGGAGCGGGCGGGTCGGTTGATCCGGCGGTCCATGGCAGCAACTCCGGCCAGCGGTCCGCTTTGATGGTCAACAGTGCTCTAACCAACACAGTGGCTGCCGCGGCGGCCGCCGCAGCTGCTGCAGTGGCCAGCAACACGTTGCAGCAGCATCAGCAGCACCACCAGCAGCAACAGCAGCAGCAGCAGCAGCAGCAACAGCAGCAGCAGCAACAACAGCAGCAACAACAGCAGCAGCAGCAGCAACAACAACAACAGCAGCAACATTCACCGCAGCAGCATTTAATACGAGCGATACCTGTATCAAGGTGAGTCACTGTCCACTGTCCACTGTCCATTGTCCACTGTCACTCTTTGCCCCTCAACTCCAGCCACTTAAAGTCCCCCTCTCAGCCTCCAAAACTTCTCATCAGAGTTCATGCGCAGACGCTACTCGAGATAATTGCCAGCTCATGATTTCATTTCGTTTTGCGTTTGATTCATGATTTCGAGTGAATGAATATTGATTGCCTCACCGCAAAATACACCCACACTCTGATGCACAAACTTACATATGCACCCACTTGAAGAGAAGAAATATTTCGAATTTGCAAGCTTTAAAATTCAAAAGGGAAATTTTATCAGATCGAAGGGCTCCTAGGGCTGGCAATAAAATCGGTTTTTATATTAAAACCATAATTATTAGTAGTTTCCCTTTGTCCGTTAACGAGAATCTGTGATTTTTTTTCTAGTGGGCTTGACAATATTCTAGTAAACTTTGGGGATTTATGTTTTTATACATATTATTATTAATAAGTTTTTTTTTTATACCCATTAAAATCTAGTCAAAAATTAATTCAAATATATGGTTGGATAATAACGGAGAAGATATTTAAGTTTACTTCTGGATTACAATAGTTTGCTTTGCCGCATTTAAAGTGTTTAATTTTATTTGTTTATTGGTTTGAAAGGGAACACCTTGCGTTTAAACGGAACGATATTTGTTTTTCTGAAGGCTCAGGCTCAAATAGCTGAAACCCACTGGAAATGTGGCTTCTTTAAAATTCCGTAGCTGTTGCATTCAGTACAGTCCAGGCTTTTGTATCGGTAGCAACGCATGTGTTTGACTGACGATCGAGGAAAATATCAATTTCCATAGTGCTAATGTCATTTATTTTCCGCAAACCCAAGTGAGAAGTATAATATTGATGAACTTAAAACTGATTTCTAATGGACATAATTTTACTTTTTTTTTATATATCTTGATTAGTTACAATAATATAATAACAACAATAATTTAATATGTGGATAGGAAATTTTGGTTTAAAAGATAATACAATTTGTGGGTAATAAATTTTAGAAACTTATTTATTGAAAAAAAAATTAAAAATTATGTAGACAAAGAGTTTAAACTATTTGAGAAGTTTTGCATTTTAATACAATGCTTTTATACACATAATAATAATAATCCTCAAAATCAATTGCAAATCTATTGGCGATAGTTCACATATATGCCTTTTTATTTTCCACGTTGGTTATTGACTCTTATAAGACTGGTTTTCTAGGTAGGTCATGGTGAATATGATTATTACGATTTGGCTTTATACGATATGGATTAAGAATTAAATTTTCATATGGCATTCTCTGGGTCTGCGGGCTCATTATATTGTTGTTGTTTGTTCTGTTGTGTGTGTTTGTGTGTGTGTATGGGTGTGTGTGTTGTTTATTTCGACCTTTGTTATTGTGATTTTGTAGCTGTAGCTATTGTAATTGCATGCCCCTATCTGTATAAATCGCCGCATTATCTTATCAGCTTATCAGTTTTTCGAACCCTCCTCCAGTTGCAAATTGCAGTTGGGAATCTGAAAATTAAAAAAGGCAAAAGGGGGTAGGAGGTGGGTTAATTCAGAAGGTGTTTGGCTTTTGGGGTTGCCCCTTATCTCTAAAAAAATATGTAAGGGGAAAACAATGCTTCCATGTTGTGATTTTTATGAGGTTTATTTAGGGCTTTCGTTAATTGCCGGGAACATGGGTTGATGGCTAGGTGGCTGCCTTTTATTTTTATCGATTATTTACAAAACAATCAATACCTTTGCATTTTTCTAGCTTCTGTAAGAAGCTTCTCAACTACATTTCTGTCTAATTTTATTACAACGCGATAAATAATTCTCTTGATGTACCATTTTTTTTTAAGCAAAAATAGATTTTTCTGCTTGCATTTCATATTATAGCGTTGTCAAAAATGTTCTCAAAAATTATTCTAAAAATATTTCGGTTGCTCCAGAAAACTAAGATTTTCAATTATGAAAAAAACACCTTCATGTTATCAATTAAAATTCCGAGTGCATTTCCATATGAAAAATAATTTACTAAATATTTTTTAAACATGTTTTTTTGCAGAACATTTTATTGTTGATTTTTTCTCTTTTCGGTTTTTTTGTTAGCGTTTTCGTTGTTGATCTTGCAGATTTGCACATTCTTTGGCGATTTATTTAATTTGCATATATGAAAATACGCATTTCCTTTCGCACTTTGGCCAATGACTTTAGGATGGGGGATTGTTTTCTTGCGGATATTACTCTGTGAACGCGATTACTTATACGCACTGTTGCCGCCGTCCGACATGCGATTCGTGAATTCTCCTTGCCTTTGCTCCGCTTATTATCAATCGGCTGCACTCTTAGTGTTTAAGTGTTTCATTCGCCTGATTTGGATTAGGATTGAAGCGCAGTATCTGCGAGAGATTACGTATAGCATTTGGATGCAGGGAACATTATGGCATACGACTTCTATCAGTTTGAATCTAGTTCCACAACTGAAATGAATCTGCTATAGGTTTGCAATGAGTAGTTTTGATGAACATACATTTCGCCAACTGAACTGGAACAAACTAAACTGACAAAGAACTTTTTTTTATTTAATTGACTGTCAACAAATCGACCTATTTTGTATCAGTTGAAAAAAATATATTTATTTAAATACGAATGGTTAAATTGTAGTACAAATAAGACTAAAATAAAAACCTTTCTAGTTTAATATCAATAGGTATGATTGGTTTTTCGACCAATGTCGTTTAAATTTCAATTGCCTCGGTTCTATCTTGGTTTTTTTTTTTTACAAGTTTTCAATCCCCAAGTAAATTTTATTATTTTTTCAACCTTCAACTATGATGTTCTCTTGATTTTCCCTGCCGACTTAAATCAAAGTCAGTCCTCGATTGAGTTCAGGCCGTTAGTTCCGTTCAGTTCCGTTCAGATCCGCTCAGTTATATTCAGTTTAGTTTGTTTGTATGGAGCTGATTGTCTATTTGGGTTCGCTCAATGCATTTTAAATGCATTCGGACATTGATTGGCGCATTTGAACTCGATTTATATTTATTTTCCTATCTCTTAAAAATAAACCTAGGTTTTAGTAAATTTTTTTTAGGGAATCAATTGCAAATGCATATGTTTTTTTAATACATTAATTAAAAATGAATGAAGGACGCAATTCGGATGAGTTTTTGTATGGAAAGCAGGAAAATTAATTTGAAAAAAAAATTGAACGTGCTGAGGCGCTATACCAATTTAAAAACTTTTAGTTATTCAGACTTAAATTATTTAATTCCGAAATTTGATGACAGAGAAAGATCCATAAATCGATTTAAATACCTAATTCGTGCGTGTGTTGCTGTTGTGTATCCATGTACATGAATGTCTGTATATATATGTTAACGTATAGATCGCGGCACGCCATGAGCCACTATCTGGAGGATCTGGATCTGCTCTCGGCGTCCTCCTCCGAGGACTCGGCCACCTCGACGCCGACCAGTTTGGACGAGGACACGGGCTTTGTAAACGACAGCAACTCGACGACAACCGGTGGCAATAGCAGCTCGGATCCCTTTGGTGGGGTATTTCAGGCCACCGAAGCAGCCGTTGCAGCAGCAGTCAATGCATTCAACCTGCAACAACAGCAGCATCAGCAGCAGCAGCAACAACATCAGGTGCAACAGCAGCAACAACAGCAGCAGAACCAGCAGCAACAGTTTCAATACAACGGATTGCTGTTGCAGCAGCAACAGCAGCAGCAACAACAGCAGCAACAACAGCAGCAACAACAGCAGCAGCAACAGCAACACCATCATCACCACCATCATCGTCATGGCAAGCACATCAAACGCAAGAAGCTAGAATGCAATCAGGTGGAACTGGACAACGATGATGCCTGCAGCGAGGATGAGTTTATCCGCAAGATTGCCAGTTCGGTGGCTGTCGCATCCACTGTGGATGCCACGCCCCCTCCTGTCGCTGCCGCCCCCGCAACGGCCACGCCCACTGTCAGCCTCCTGCCGCGCATCAGCAGCAGCTGCATCAGCAACAACGACAGCAACAACAACAACAATCAGACAAAGTAAGCAACGTGTTTTCTTTTGCAGCTAAAAAGAAAACAGTGTTTGCCACACAAAATATCCAAACAAGTTCTTTGGTAGATGTTCCATGACTAAATTAAATTATTTGATCGAAACTGTGTAAGCAAAAATAAGGATTAGCTTAAATGTTGGGCCACAATATATTGGTAAAAAGAGAAAAGGGTGATTATAGACAAACAGAAAATATAAGCAAATATAAATTTAACTAAACTGCAAATTGTCTGTAGAATTGTTTTGATAGTCTTTTTCTATAACATATTTATTTATAAATATTTGTATATGAAAAAAAAGTATAGCAAAAACAAAGAATTATAAAACACATAAAAGTCGCTCTCAAAAAAAATTTAATAAATATAATAATTGATCGATAATATTGAATATATTGAAAATAACATATTTTGCCAAGTAAGTTTGTTCAATCAAAGAGACAAAAAAAGGTATACCCATACAAATTGGAACTACAAATGTTTAGTCATCAAAAAGGATATGCGAGGATAGCTAAAAGAAAAAAATCTAGGGAAAGTGGCCTTAAATTGTTTTAGTTTATCAACAATGTCTAGGCAATATTTTTAGCGTATAAAACAAAAAACAAGTTTACATTCCAAAATTGTTAGACACCGAAAAAAAATGTGAAAAACCAAATAAAAATATTTCGGTGAAAGAATAATAGACTTTTCGCATACTGTAGAGCCAGAACTTTTGTTAGTCGCAAAGTATTTACTTAGATGGCTTTGACTTTTGTTCCTTTATAATTGCTCAATGTGTGTATTTGTTCCCCGTCTATCTGTTTATAATTTTTGTTTATATATGTGCGTATGTGTCCGTTTGTAAACAAAAGCAATACAATTTGAAGCAATGGTAAACAATTGGTCAAAGCTAAGATTTATTTAAACAAAACGAACCAAACCGAACCGAACCAAATGCAAAGTGCAGCAATGAAAACTTGCGAAAAATTCCTTTTCTGTTTTTTTATGTTTCATGTGTGTGAGTGTGTGTGTATGTTTGTGAGTAATTAACAGGCAAAGTCATATATCATTCATTTTTTAGCTCTACATATTTAACTAAATCCGTATCGATATTCGTAGCTATGTAGCCAATATCTTTGTGCCTAAAAAAGAGTTCATCTCATTTCATGCCCCAGCATCCCTTATTTTGGCCAGCATATGTGAAAACTAAACCATAAATCATTTAACCCAAATCAAATTGAATCTAGATTTGTATTTCTTCAAACGGACATCGGCCAAAGTTCAAGTACAAGACGTGCCAGACATTTAACGATCCTTAGACAAATAAGCAACCAGCATGCGATCGATCTTTAACGATCGAATGGAAAAGTTGTTGTGCCCGTGGAAAGACTAACACATTTCGATGATCTCAATCTAACCCGCAGATTCATATCGGCCAGGACTGTCACGCGGGTGGCCAACAAACGTCAGCCCACCACGCCGCTGAACAGCATCGCCAGTTCCAACGATGGCCAGGTGCAGCTGGAGATCGTCTCGCAGCCGGAGCAGCAGCATCGGGCCCGCTACCAAACGGAGGGCAGCCGCGGCGCCGTCAAGGATCGCAGTGGCAACGGATTCCCCATCGTCCGACTGGCCGGCTACGACAAGAACGCCGTCCTCCAGGTCTTCATCGGCACGGACATTGGCCGTGTGGCGCCGCACATGTTCTACCAGGCCTGCAAGGTCGCCGGCAAAAACTCGACGCAGTGCAACGAGAAGAAGGTCGACGGCACCATGGTCATTGAGATCGATTTCAAGCCCGAAACGGACATGACCATCACCTGCGATTGCGTTGGCATCCTGAAGGTGCGTTGCGAAACTAATATGCAGAGGAAATGTATTTATTTATTTATTTACAAACTGTAAGCTTAAGGCCTAAACATATATAATTTAAACAGTAAGATGATCTGTTTGCCATATTCGTTCTATTGTTTATTTTATCTCTTGAAGTAGAGTAAATGAGAGTTAAAATTAGAGATACAAATCAACAGTTATTGAACCTTTAAGTGATTAAAAGCGATTAACAAATGCAGATGATCAAATATAAATATAAATATAACAAAAGTTTAAAAAATGATCAAATTGGAACATAAATAGCAATACAAAATAGATATTTAAATTTAAATACAGCTTAATTTAGTTAAATAAATATGTAACCATTACATAAAATCATGTAAAAAGAAAATGTTAAGAATACTAAATAGGTTTTATAAATAGAAATACAGTTTAACCTAATATTATTTCTTGAATTTAATGGATAATCATGCCATCCGCAGGAACGCAATGTGGATGTGGAGCACCGCTTTCCGGAGCACCTGGCCCAGAAGAACAAGAAGAAGTCCACACGCTGCCGAATGGTGTTCCGCACCCAGCTGACCCGCGACGATGGCACCACCGAGACCCTGCAGGTCTGCTCGAATCCCATCATCTGCAGTGAGTATAGCAAACTCATTTGATTAGTTAAATTACCCCTTAAATATATATTCGTGCTTTAGCTCAACCACCTGGCGTGCCGGAGATATGCAAGAAGTCACTGAACTCGTGCCCAGTCGATGGCGGCCTCGAGCTATTCATCATCGGCAAGAACTTCCTGAAGGACACGCACGTGGTATTCCAGGAGACCTACGACAGCGTCAATGGCGACGATCCGGCCACCGAGATTGCGGTGCGTCAGCAGCTCATCGGCGGTACCGCCGCCCTCTGGGAACAGAGCGTTCTGCCGGACAAGGAGTATCTCCACCAGGTGTGTGCCAATCTCCATTGAAAAATTAATGGAATTCAACGTTTGTGGACCAAGATAAGCATTGTTAATTAAATTGGGACTTAGTAAATTTCAAACTTAATGAATTTGAAAGTAAAACAAAGATGTAAATACCAACTGCTAGCAAACAATTCTGCAAATTGATTTCATTGATTGTTAGCCATAACAATTTAATTTAATGTTTTTGACTTGAATAACTATTTGCCATTGCCTTTGCAGACCCATTTGATTTGCACGGTGCCGCCGTATCTGCACCAGAGTATCCTGAAGCCGGTCCAGGTGCAGGTGTCCATCGTTTCGAGCGGCAAGAAGAGCGAGCCGCACACGTTCACCTACACGCCCAAGGGACAGTACACGACGCTGGCGGCGGCCAGCACGTTAAGTAACACAGTCCACGCCCAAGGTATCTATTTGTTGACTAAGCGTTCGATCGCACCCAACCAACCGATTTACCAACCACAAACTCCCAGCCGGAGATCGCGAGTCGTTAGCTATGTAGAAACCACAAAGAAATAATCGAAAAAACTCTTGTCAAAATTACGAACAAAAAAAACCAAAAAAAAAAAAAAAAAAAATGAGAATAAGATACATATGTGAGGTAGGCAGGCTTAGGCAGTTATTAAAAACGTATATTTAATGCCATTGTTAGTCTACCTCTAGTACCTCCTCGAAGTTGACATTTTTTTTTTCGTTTATTATTATTTTTTCAAAAACCAAATTAGCTAAACTAGAACCGTTTATGGTTAGAAAATATAACCATATAAAAAACATATAAATCGATAAGCGATAGGTAAAACAATCTGATCTCTTCATGCGTTATTCTGTTCTTTCCTTTCCCCTTCTATGTATCTTCCATTTCTCTCTGACTCCTTCTCATTGCTGGCTTTGTATTATATATTTAACAATTAGCAAGTCTGTGTGTGGCTAACCAAACAAAGAAAAGCCAACAAAATATTGCGAAATATAGGTGTTTTTCACCCTCCAAAAGATGCCCACAAAAATAAGCTCAATGTGAGAAATTTAAGAAAGCTTTACAAGTTATTCAATCAAGATAAAAGACTGGAACGTTTCAGAATTAGCATACAATGTAATAAAAGTTTCGAATATAAATTATAGTTAGTTTAAGGCTTAAGTGATTACTTTAACTGAATTATCTCCATACATTTTACCTGATAAATAACTTAAAGACCTCGAGTTCATTGCCTTATCATCATGTATACTAAATGAATGAAATTTCATAAATAGGCCACTAAGAAGAGAAATTTGTCGCTCATATTTTGCCTGCCACCTATTCTATTCCTTTTCCTTTCATACTTTCTACTACTTTTTCTTTTGCACCGAATAACGCATGAAAAAATCAATACCATATATTCTTAAGTAGGAAACAAGGAAAACGAAATCCCACAAAAAATATAACATAAAATATAACTTAATCTATAAGCACAACCAAGAATGATAAAACAAAAAACCTAAATTAAATTAATAACCATAAATGATTAAGGCACAGGACGGTGCAAATCTTCGGAGAATCGATTTCTCCAGTCTTCCCCCACCTCCCGCCTCTCACTCTTTCTCTCTGCCCATCTCTCTTTGTCTCTGAAATCAAACCCGTCCACCAAAAAACAAAAAAAAAGAACGACCGGAACCGGAAACTGATCGAAACAACACTGCTGAATGAATGAACTTGATTTCCCCTGCAAACGGATCCTTCGCGATGAAGAAGAATAGTATTATTTTTTTGGATGTGCAAGGCACATCAATCCGTATTGGACCCTATTTTAATATTATTTTCTGTGTAGAGAACATTTTCATCCATACCTGGAGTCGACTTTCCTTGCTATTTTATCAAGTAAACAAAATAAAAGTTTCGCTTCTCCTGGGGACTTTTCTTCTGGCTTAATTTACGTGTGTTTGTTTGCTTGTTTGTTTGCTTGGTCGAGTGTTTGCGCGTGTGTTTGTTTGTTTGCCTGTGTGCGTGTTTGTGCCGGGGGTTCATTGAATGAAGTGCAGAGTTTTCTTGATCAAGTTCAGCCGAGAAAAATACCCAAAACAGATGAAGGAAAGCTCAACCAGAGCGATAACATAAAAAGAAACCGAAAATAAACCGACACACGATGAATCAGCAGCAGCAGAAGCAGCAGAAAATCAGGAGGATATATCTATAAACCAGACAAGATGAACAGATCCCCCCATAAATAAAAACCTGTTTTTCAAGTCAGGAAAAATGATTAATAACATTCAAAGATCAGGATGTCTTAAAAATTAAAAAAAAAAAAAAAAAAAACTCCTCCCTCCACCATACAAAAAACTTCCTCCTTCTCCCAAAAAAATATGCATATATATATTTTTACTTTATATTCTTCCTCCTTCCCCTTCTCTTAGCAATTTAGGTGCTCAATCTAACTATATAGTCAAATATGTAAATTTTTGAGTGCTATAAAATGCAAAGGCCAAAATTAAATCCAAATTAAGTCATTAATCGACAGTCGATATAACAATTATATAGACACCGATATATCCTGTATCTCTCGATACATACAAACACAAAACCATAACTATAGCAAAGAGGCCGACGAAAAGCCATGAAATGAAAGCTTGCCTGGAAAGCAACGCTGGACAAAAGCGATGATATCGATAGAATTGCAGCAATCGCTCGATAAGTGACTGCCAATCGCTTGCGTTCGATGGCGATAGATACTCACACACCCATACACGTCACACAGACACATAGAAATCTAAAAGAAATACCCAAACGAAATGGACCTATGGCACCGAGGCAGCAATATCCTATCCAACCCCATGGAAAATGATGACCAGCGACGGATTTTCAGCCCCATCGAGTCTTCAACAGCCACATCTGCTCATCTCTAACCCCATCTCTAACCTCCAACAACAGCTACTACAGGCATCAAGGATACTTTTAGGGTACTGGTTAAAAAAAAAAAAAAAAAAAAAAAAAAAAAAAAAAACCATCCAATTCTTACAGAAAAAATTACCAAAAATATTTACCGATTGACCAACGTACAAATTCTTTTTTTGCCATTTCGTAATCCATTTTTCTATATGTCTATTAATTAATACCCACACACAATACCCTACCCCTCACACACACGAACACACACACATTTACCATTACTATTAACTATAAGGGAAACCCATTTCACATATAACCTTAGAGCATTACCTTTAAGCACCTATATATACATAAAGCTAACACCATTTGAAGATTTTTTGCCCTGTCTCTCTGTGTAGATCTTGTGATCGAAGATCGTCATTAAGTCGGGATTAGTTTATTTGCATAGATTATTTCTGAAAATTCTTCGAGTTTTGATTGGGTATGGAAAATGTTGAATTCATCTATTCACTCATTGGTGTCTAGTAAATATTTCAGAATCGTTCACTAATAAACGTAATACATTCATTAGCTCATATTAATGATTGCATTTCCTGTCCCAGTTCCTCTGAAAATGGTATTTTTAACAGGTCTAAAATGTATAGTTTCTTTAGCACTATTCTTTTCCTAAATACCAATATCATAAAAGTAGATTATTTTCGATTTGATAAATCTCTATTGTTCAAATAACATTCATTGCACACCCTTTGAAGATCAGTTTCAGTTCTCCACTATCTAATCACGCAATTCATGTACAGAATTTTCAGAGACCAAAAGACCAATGCTAAAGCTCTATGGATGCATATGACAGTGTCAGGCCTCAGTAAAAACGATAAACTCAAAATTATAAAAGGGAAGCTGATAAAATTAGGAACTGCAAGCGGGAACTTGTTCTGAAAGACCCTAAATATGAGGTGGTAGTGATGGGACTCGTCTAGAACGAGTGGAATTTAAAGCATTGCTCGACTTCAGAGCCTCAGCATTACGCCTAGCGAACGACAACTAGCTTTAGATCAAAGCGACCCCGCTTAGGAATCGAGAATTGCAGACTGGGATCATAGAAAGATGGGTTTTCTGGCTCCTAATACTAATCCACAAACACCTACAATATAAGATGTAATACTTAAGTTCAGATACTAGAAGTAGATATAAATCTATGAATTAAGTAATAATGCTTGGAGTGTGTTGGTGTGATTGTTGAATTTGACGACTGTTGTTGATTGATTGTGGATTTTGTACGACTGGTTGTGAAAATGGGATGTGTGGTATAGATTCGTAAACGTCTGTCGATCTGAGATATTTGTTAAAAAGCGGTTACCTTTTGCTTGACTTTCCTTCAGTAGTGTGATTGATCAAGGAATTACTATTGATTGACATATTGATTCAGTGACTGCCTAGAGTCTGTCTGATCTAATTTTGATCGGTTTTGCCATTTGTCATCTCTAGTGTGTGTTCAATGATTGCTATCATAATTGATTTGGTCAGCTTGGTGTGGTTTGATTTAGTCAGTTATTTTTGTGCGTATCGTGGACTGAACAAATGTTTTAAGACCTCTTTCGTAGCTCTCTAGTTGCTGTACTGCCTTTTCTGAATGCCGCGTGAAAGGATTTGCCAGTGAAACAACAAAGCCAAGCATAAATACTCTTAAGAAACTAAATTTACATAGCCATCTAGTTTTAAACTAATCGTTAAGCCTTAGCATTAAATACCACTGCCCTCGCGGAGATGGCAGATCCAACGAATTCGAGTGCTTTTCTTCAGCCATAGTTTAAGTTTGTTTTTAGTTTGTAAGTTGTAGTTACCCGGAAAGATGGGAAACGCACTCGGATTTGGCGGATCTCTCTCTGCGATGAATCCCCCTCTCCCCCTGACTCTATCTCAGAAACCTGGCCTAGGACTAAGCGCTTCCCAAACTCCCGACCACAAACGAAAAAAAAAAAAAAAAAACAACAAAAAAAAAAATTATTTCTTCCCGACTGTTTTATATTACATCTTTCTTTCTTATGATTTTGAATTATGACCCACTGATCCCTGATTCTATTGCTTGACATGCCACCAAAATGAGATTACTAAGAGGCGTCCTGTCTGTCCATTGTTCCTCTTGTAGATGTGAGCGGTTTCATGGACACCACAGCAGCGCCCAGCGCGAGTGGCTCCAGCGGTTGGAGCGGTGCGTCCAGCGGTGCCGGCAATGTGCCACCTCAAGGCGACAATGTGGAGGCCAAGCACGAGATCGATTCGGGCATGATGCCGCCGCCCATCACCACCCAGATACCGATGGGCGTTCGTCGCTCCTCGCTGCCCAGCGTCACGCCCATGATAACGGACCAGCAGCTGGTCCACCTCAGCGCAGTGGCCGCCAGTGCGGAGGCCCTGAAGACCGAGCTCCTGGACGACAGCAACTCGCACAGTCCGCTGACCGGCGAGTCGACACCGGACAGCCCGAATGCCGCCATGCAGTATCATCGCTTTGTGCGCAAGCCCAGCCTCGACACCATCATGTACGACCAGTCCAACAGCTTGCCCGGCTTCCCAGCCGTCGTGGCACCGGCAACAGCGGCCGCCGTGGCCGCAGCCGTCGACATCGACACGGCAGCCGTGGCCGTGGCCGTGGAGCTGGCCGTCAAGAATGAGATTGTGAAGCATGTGGTGCAGCAGCACCAGCAGATGCAGGAGCAAATGCAGGAGCAGCAGCAACAGCAGCAGCAACAGCAGCAGCAACAGCAGCCGCAGCAGCAACAGCAGCAGCAACAGCAGCAGCAGCAACAGCAGCAGCAGCAACAGCAGCAACAGCAGCAGCAGGTGCACAAGTTCATCGATGAGTTGACCAAGTCCACTTCGCTGGTAACCAGCAACGGCACCAGTGAGCCGGCCCTGTTCACCACATCGGCCGTGATTGACCATGCCCTGACCGACATACTGCAGGCCAAGGTGGGCATTGCCCCGCCCAATGTGGTGCTGGAGCGCAGCCTGTCCCTCAGCTCCACCAACTCCAGCAGCTCGCTGAGCGGCAGCGAGAGCTCACCCAATAGTTCACCCCTCACGCAGGACATCATACTCAATTCGGAGCCGGCGGCCGCGCTAGTCGGAGCAGCTGCCTTGGGCGGCCCAGCCGCCGTCGATGTATCCGGCGGCCTGTCCACCGACATCATCATGAATCCCGCCGTTTCCCCCTCCACGATTCTTTGCTCGGCCAACGGAGCCGCCACAGCGGTGGTGCCCAACATTCTGACGCCGCACCAGGTCACCATGGCCAATTCGATCTTGAACGACATAGCCATGCAGCCGGAGCCCACACAGCAGGATGCTGCGGTGGCCGCCTTGGCGTTGAGCAACATCATGATGAGTCCGCCGACGGCTGCATCGGGCGTGGGAGTTGTGGACACACTGCCGCCGACTCCAGCGGCCATGCAGCCGGAGGTGGCGGCCACGGCCACCTCCACGGCGGTAAGCAACATGATTATCAAGGCGGCGGCGGACTTTATAACCACCCAGGAGCAGGAGCAGCACCACTATCATCACCACGGCTGCGTTCACTCCCATTCGCCGCAGGCGGCCGTAGGCGTAAGCGGCAATCCAGCCGAGACGGCATCCGATCCTTTGGTCAATTTACTGCTGAACCACTCGGTCACACCGGAAACAGCGGCTGCAGCCGCTGCCGCAGTGGCTGTGGAGGCGGCCAACTTTCAGTCGATGAACCACAGCCTCCACCAGCACCATGGCCATCATGGCCACGGTGTGTCGCATGGTCACGGCCATGGCCACGGACGCCACGTGTCTGGCCATGTGAACAGCCACCATCATGGCCATCACTTGCCGGTGGTGCCGCCGACACCACAAGAATCTCTGATCGTTGCGCTGGCCAGCGAGAATGCGCTGCAAAAGTCGGTGGCCACCGCCGCAGTGACCACCAACGGAGCGGTGATGACGCAGCAGGCATCCGCCCCCAGCACGGCGGGCAGCATCCTGCCGGCGGCGGTCGGAGCGGTGGCTGCCGCGGCGGCTGTGGCCGTACAGCCGCCCATTCCCCAGGAGCTGACCACGATGTCCGATCAGGATCTGATCAGCTACATCAATCCGAGCACCTTTGATCAGCGTGAGTAGAACAGAGAAATTGTACTCTGTGTCAGTAGAAGAAACGATCATTTAAGGGGTTTGTATGCACTTAGAAATTAAAAAAAAAAATGTATTTCTTTTTTAATTGAATTGGGTAAAGAAACACATATTGAAATTACACATTACAAAATTACAAATTGCATTTTAAAATGAATTTTTAGAGTGCTTGCATGTACAAGTGCAAACTTTAAACGCGTTTTACTCAAAATGGTGTTTTCAAAATCGGTGACCAGCATAACTCGAAAACGGCTAAACCGATAAGTGTCAAATTTTAACGCGTGCTTCTTAAATATATTTTTAAGGAATAAATCGAAAATTTAGCTGCCGTAGATTAGCTGTAGCTCCTTTCCAAATTAATATTTTTGCAATACTTAGTCTTAAAATACAGTTAAAATATATAATATTATGTGTACAAAGTATCAGGTAATTAAATTTAATAGTTTTCTCAGAACAAATTTTACAAAACTCGTATTAAACGCTTAAGCCAAAAGTGTTTACATTCAAATCTAAATTTAATTTTTAAATGTGTACTTATTATCGATACCCAATGGGTCTAAAAAAAAGCAGGCTCTAATAAAATCATTTCTTTTATACAACCGTCGACCACAATATTGTATGGCTAACTAATATATATTTTTTTCTATTCTTTCAGTTTAAACGGCTTTAAATCAACAAATTAAACTACGAGGATTTGTTTTTTTTTTTAAATAACAATAAATGTTACTCCTACACAGGCTTAGTCTTAAGTATATATGTAGTATTTAGGCAACACACACACACACACACACACCAAACCACACACAATTAGACGGATTAAAGGTTTCAATGTGGACCAACTTTCTGACCAAGCGCGTACGGAACAAAATCGGAAGAAGAGAATGAAACCCACAAAAAAAACACACAAACACACACACATTAGTAGCTGTAGCTTTGTTTACGTTTAGGAATAAACCATACTTTATATGAATACCTATATTAATTTTTTTTGTTTTTTTTTTTTTGCTATTTTAATATTGATTTTTAAATGAAATAATCAACTTATCTCAAAAGGTTAAGTTAAAACAATGATAACGACTGCCATATATCTACGAAACATAAATGAACTCCCTATAGTGAAGAATGAAAACTGAAAAGGAAGAATTCAAATATCAACCTTAAAAATCCCAAAATTTAAAGAAAGAACTAACTTTCTAAAAAAAATGTTGATTACACTTCTAGCAGGAAGCCCTAATTTTTAAAATGAAGTCTGATTTGTAAACTTCCTTTATATTTGTTTGAGAATTTAAGATATGTTTTCTAATAAAAGCCTAACTATGGCGTTAAAAATTAAGCTTATTAAATTTTGGGACAACAAAAAAACACGAAAAGAAATAATGATTATTCAGATAATAATTTATATGAAAAAAAGTACATATTATGTGTAGCTACGAATATAATGAATATGCGAGAAATTCCAAAAGACTTTTTTGATTTAAAGAAAATGCAATTATTTTGTTTATGGTTTAATGATTTTTATTTGAAATTATATTCAAGAAACACACAAATAAAGATGCAACTAACGTTATTACTATTATAATAATTAAATCGCTATTATTATGCCTACCCTTAATGTTGATAGTTGTTATGTTTAGTTTTGTAAGCCAGAAATTGGAGTTATTTTAGCCCATTTACCATACGAAAATAAGACCCAAAAAACTGAAAACGTAAAAAAGAACAAACCAACAACCAAATCACACCGAGAAACGATTTAGAATATTGTTATACCGATTAATGATTGAATGAACTTCAACACATGTTAGGCCAACCGGAAGTAAAGATCAAGATCGAGAGAACTCTGCATTTGTATGCTCTGTGCCCAACTATTTATAAACATTTACAAATATTCCAACCACGAATTTCACCCACTCCCAAGAATCGAACTAACTGAGAACGTATAACTATAAATGTTTAATTTTTTTGGTATTAGCTTGTTACATATTAAACAATTTGATTGACATACGTAATCTAGATGTTCATGGAGTCGATAAATGTGTTAAACAATCTCAGAGATTGCATATTCCTCATTAAATTAAATGTTACAGTCGCGTCAATGAACGACAGAGATAGCGATAGTAAGTGCAAGTGAGAAGGAGAGAGATAGAAAGAGAAAAAGAAAGAAAAAGAGAGGGAGAGAAGAGCCCGCGCTTAAGAATTGTTAGTGTTAAATGTTATACACCTAAATATACATTATTTATGCTATATATACACACATATATCTAACTTTACAATGAATAAAATAAATGTATTTTTGATGTTCTTATTGCCCAAAGTGCAGAGCCGAGAAACAACTGAAAATCATAAAGAAAACTCCCCAATCTTTGTATCCGACCTTTCAAACGTATCAATTGATAAAATTATTAACTCAAAACCCACACCACCACAATTTGTCTAGGATCCCCCCTCAAAAACAATATTAATCTGCTCGTTATCTCTTTTTATGTGAATAAAAAATGAAATCTTTCAAAAAGAACCAAAACTGTTGCGTATTTATTCTAAGAGAAATGGCTGGCTGCTAATATTTTTTACTTTAAAATTAATTTGAATTTTTAACGACTTGCAATTAAATGTTTATAAGAATACAATTAACTAAAGATAATAATAATTTTTTATTGGGAATGCCAGCTGTACAAAACCGTCACTGTAATGGCTTTGCCAAGTTACAACAAAAAGACTATTTGGAAATGTTTTATTTTCTTATTTCGCCAAAAACCCAAAAAGACCGTTTAAAAATCAGTTTTTGAATAAAAATCATGGGAAATAATTGTCAGGAGTTAGAGTGTCATGCATCGTTGGATTCGTCATAAAATTTCCAATCAAATGGCATTCACAGCTAAAATTGTTCCAGGCTTTCAAATTTGGCAAAAAATGATGATGTACCCCCTTATCAAAAATGCGAAAAATGGCCTTTTTTAAGAAAACGGCTTTAAAAAATCGTTTTTTGTATCGAAAAAAAATAGTTTTTTCTGGAAATCGATTGGGATGGATTTTATTGGTTAGTTAGTTAGAGTGTCATGCATCGTTGGATTCGTCATAAAATTTCCAATCAAATGGCATTCACAGCTAAAATTTTTCCGGGCTTTCAAATTTTGGCAAAAAATGATGATGTACCCCCTTATCAAAAATGCGAAAAATGGCCTTTTTTAAAAAAACGGCTTTAAAAAATCGTTTTTTGTATCGAAAAAAAATAGTTTTTTTTGGAAATCGATTGGGATGGATTTTATTGGTCGCCAGCTGTACAAAACAGTCACTGTTATGGCTATGCGTCTTGTTTTGGCCAAGTTACAACAAAAAGACTATTTGGAAATGTTTTATTTTCTTATTTCGCCAAAAACCCAAAAAGACCGTTTAAAAATCAGTTTTTGAATAAAAAGCATGGGAAATAATTGTCAGAAGTTACAGTGTCATGCATCGTTGGATTCGTCATAAAATTTCCAACCAAATGGCATTCACAGCTAAAATTTTTCCAGGCTTTCAAATTTTGGCAAAAAATGATGATGTACCCCCTTATCAAAAATGCGAAAAATGGCCTTTTTAAAAAAACGGCTTTAAAAAATCGTTTTTTATATCGAAAAAAAATAGTTTTTTCTGGAAATCGATTGGGATGGATTTTATTGGTCGCCAGCTGTACAAAACAGTCACTGTTATGGCTATGCGTCTTGTTTTGGCCAAGTTACAACAAAAAGACCATTTGGAAATTTTTTATTTTCTTATTTCGCCAAAAACCCAAAAAAACAGTTTAAAAATCAGTTTTTGAATAAAAATCATGGGAAATAATTGTCAGAAGTTAGAGTGTCATGCATCGTTGGATTCGTTATAAAATTTCCAATCAAATGGCATTCACAGCTAAAATTTTTCCGGGCCTTCAAGTTTTGGCAAAAAATGATGATGTACCCCCTTATCAAAAATGCGAAAAATGGCCTTTTTTAAGATAACGGCTTTAAAAAATCGTTTTTTGTATCGAAAAAAAATAGTTTTTTCTGGAAATCGATTGGGATGGATTTTATTGGTCGCCAGCTGTACAAAACAGTCACTGTTATGGCTATGCGTCTTGTTTTGGCCAAGTTACAACAAAAAGACCATTTGGAAATTTTTTATTTTCTTATTTCGCCAAAAACCCAAAAAAACAGTTTAAAAATCAGTTTTTGAATAAAAATCATGGGAAATAATTGTCAGAAGTTAGAGTGTCATGCATCGTTGGATTCGTTATAAAATTTCCAATCAAATGGCATTCACAGCTAAAATTTTTCCGGGCCTTCAAATTTTGGCAAAAAATGATGATGTACCCCCTTATCAAAAATGCGAAAAATGGCCTTTTTTAAGAAAACGGCTTTAAAAAATCGTTTTTTATATCGAAAAAAAATAGTTTTTTCTGGAATCGATTGGGATGGATTTTATTGGTCGCCAGCTGTACAAAACAGTCACTGTTATGGCTATGCGTCTTGTTTTGGCCAAGTTACAACAAAAAGACTATTTGGAAATGTTTTATTTTCTTATTTCGCCAAAAACCCAAAAATACCGTTTAAAAATCAGTTTTTGAATAAAAATCATGGGAAATAATTGTCAGAGTTAGAGTGTCATGCATCGTTGGATTCGTCATAAAATTTCCAATCAAATGGCATTCACAGCTAAAATTTTTCCGGGCTTTCAATTTTGGCAAAAATGATGATGTACCCCCTTATCAAAAATGCGAAAAATGGCCTTTTTTAAGATAACGGCTTTAAAAAATCGTTTTTTGTATCGAAAAAAAATAGTTTTTTCTGGAAATCGATTGGGATGGATTTTATTGGTCGCCAGCTGTACAAAACAGTCACTGTTATGGCTATGCGTCTTGTTTTGGCCAAGTTACAACAAAAAGACCATTTGGAAATGTTTTATTTTCTTATTTCGCCAAAAACCCAAAAAAACAGTTTAAAAATCAGTTTTTGAATAAAAATCATGGGAAATAATTGTCAGAAGTTAGAGTGTCATGCATCGTTGGATTCGTTATAAAATTTCCAATCAAATGGCATTCACAGCTAAAATTTTTCCGGGCCTTCAAATTTTGGCAAAAAATGATGATGTACCCCCTTATCAAAAATGCGAAAAATGGCCTTTTTTAAAAAAACGGCTTTAAAAAAATCGTTTTTTATATCGAAAAAAAATAGTTTTTTCTGGAAATCGATTGGGATGGATTTTATTGGTCGCCAGCTGTACAAAACAGTCACTGTTATGGCTATGCGTCTTGTTTTGGCCAAGTTACAACAAAAAGACCATTTGGAAATGTTTTATTTTCTTATTTCGCCAAAAACCCAAAAAAACAGTTTAAAAATCAGTTTTTGAATAAAACGCATGGGAAATAATTGTCAGAAGTTAGAGTGTCATGCATCGTTGGATTCGTTATAAAATTTCCAATAAAATGGCATTCACAGCTAAAATTTTTCCGGGCTTTCAAATTTTGGCAAAAAATGATGATGTACCCCCTTATCAAAAATGCGAAAAATTGCCTTTTTTAAAAAAACGGCTTTAAAAAATCGTTTCTTATATCGAAAAAAAATAGTTTTTTCTGGAAATCGATCGGGATGGATTTTATTGGTCGCCAGCTGTACAAAACAGTCACTGTTATGACTATGCGTCTTGTTTTGGCCAAGTTACAACAAAAAGACTATTTGGAAATGTTTTATTTTCTTATTTCGCCAAAAACCCAAAAAGACCGTTTAAAAATCAGTTTTTGAATAAAACGCATGGGAAATAATTGTCAAAAGTTAGAGTGTCATGCATCGTTGGATTCGTCATAAAATTTCCAATCAAATGGCATTCACAGCTAAAATTTTTCCGGGCTTTCAAATTTTGGCAAAAAATGATGATGTACCCCCTTATCAAAAATGCGAAAAATTGCCTTTTTTAAAAAAACGGCTTTAAAAAATCGTTTCTTATATCGAAAAAAAATAGTTTTTTCTGGAAATCGATCGGGATGGATTTTATTGGTCGCCAGCTGTACAAAACAGTCACTGTTATGACTATGCGTCTTGTTTTGGCCAAGTTACAACAAAAAGACTATTTGGAAATGTTTTATTTTCTTATTTCGCCAAAAACCCAAAAAGACCGTTTAAAAATCAGTTTTTGAATAAAAATCATGGGAAATAATTGTCAGGAGTTAGAGTGTCATGCATCGTTGGATTCGTCATAAAATTTCCAATCAAATGGCATTCACAGCTAAAATTTTTCCGGGCTTTCAAATTTTGGCAAAAAATGATGATGTACCCCCTTATCAAAAATGCGAAAAATGGCCTTTTTTAAGATAACGGCTTTAAAAAATCGTTTTTTGTATCGAAAAAAAATAGTTTTTTCTGGAAATCGATTGGGATGGATTTTATTGGTCGCCAGCTGTACAAAACAGTCACTGTTATGGCTATGCGTCTTGTTTTGGCCAAGTTACAACAAAAAGACCATTTGGAAATGTTTTATTTTCTTATTTCGCCAAAAACCCAAAAAAACAGTTTAAAAATCAGTTTTTGAATAAAACGCATGGGAAATAATTGTCAGAAGTTAGAGTGTCATGCATCGTTGGATTCGTTATAAAATTTCCAATAAAATGGCATTCACAGCTAAAATTTTTCCAGGCTTTCAAATTTTGGCAAAAAATGATGATGTACCCCCTTATCAAAAATGCGAAAAATTGCCTTTTTTAAAAAAACGGCTTTAAAAAATCGTTTTTTATATCGAAAAAAAATAGTTTTTTCTGGAAATCGATCGGGATGGATTTTATTGGTCGCCAGCTGTACAAAACAGTCACTGTTATGACTATGCGTCTTGTTTTGGCCAAGTTACAACAAAAAGACTATTTGGAAATGTTTTATTTTCTTATTTCGCCAAAAACCCAAAAAGACCGTTTAAAAATCAGTTTTTGAATAAAACGCATGGGAAATAATTGTCAAAGTTAGAGTGCCATGCATCGTTGGATTCGTCATAAAATTTCCAATCAAATGGCATTCACAGCTAAAATTTTTCCGGGCTTTCAAATTTTGGCAAAAAATGATGATGTACCCCCTTATCAAAAATGCGAAAAATGGCCTTTTTTAAAAAACGGCTTTTAAAAAATCGTTTTTTATATCGAAAAAAAATAGTTTTTTCTGGAAATCGATCGGGATGGATTTTATTGGTCGCCAGCTGTACAAAACAGTCACTGTTATGACTATGCGTCTTGTTTTGGCCAAGTTACAACAAAAAGACTATTTGGAAATGTTTTATTTTCTTATTTCGCCAAAAACCCCAAAAGACCGTTTTAAAATCAGTTTTTGAATAAAAATCATGGGAAATAATTGTCAGAAGTTAGAGTGTCATGCATCGTTGGATTCGTTATAAATTTCCAACCAAATGGCATTCACAGCTAAAATTTTTTCGGGCTTTCAAATTTTGGCCCAAAAAATGATGATTACCCCCTTATCAAAAATGCGAAAAATGGCCTTTTTTAAGAAAACGGCTTTAAAAAATCGTTTTTTGTTCGAAAAAAAATAGTTTTTTCTGGAAATCGATTGGGATGGATTTTATTGGTCGCCAGCTGTACAAAACAGTCACTGTTATGGCTATGCGTCTTGTTTTGGCCAAGTTACAACAAAAAGACTATTTGGAAATGTTTTATTTTCTTATTTTGCCAAAAACCCAAAAAGACCATTTAAAAATCAGTTTTTGAATAAAACGCATGGGAAATAATTGTCAGAAGTTAGAGTGTCATGCATCGTTGGATTCGTCATAAAATTTCCAATCAAATGGCATTCACAGCTAAAATTTTTCCGGGCTTTCAAATTTTGGCAAAATTGATGATGTACCCCCTTATCAAAAATGCGAAAAATGGCCTTTTTTAAGAAAACAGCTTTAAAAAATCGTTTTTTGTATCGAAAAAAAATAGTTTTTTCTGGAAATCGATTGGGATGGATTTTATTGGTCGCCAGCTGTAAAAAACAGTCACTGTTATGACTATGCGTCTTGTTTTGGCCAAGTTACAACAAAAAGACTATTTGGAAATGTTTTATTTTCTTATTTCGCCAAAAACCCAAAAAGACCATTTAAAAATCAGTTTTTGAATAAAACGCATGGGAAATAATTGTCAGAAGTTAGAGTGTCATGCATCGTTGGATTCGTCATAAAATTTCCAATCAAATGGCATTCACAGCTAAAATTTTTCCAGGCTTTCAAATTTTGGCAAAAAATGATGATGTACCCCCTTATCAAAAATGCGAAAAATGGCCTTTTTTAAGATAACGGCTTTAAAAAATCGTTTTTTGTATCGAAAAAAAATAGTTTTTTCTGGAAATCGATTGGGATGGATTTTATTGGTCGCCAGCTGTACAAAACAGTCACTGTTGTGGCTATGCGTCTTGTTTTGGCCAAGTTACAACAAAAAGACTATTTGGAAATGTTTTATTTTCTTATTTCGCCAAAAACCCAAAAATACCGTTTAAAAATCAGTTTTTGAATAAAAATCATGGGAAATAATTGTCAGGAGTTAGAGTGTCATGCATCGTTGGATTCGTCATAAAATTTCCAATCAAATGGCATTCACAGCTAAAATTTTTCCAGGTTTTTACATTTTGGCAAAAAATGATGATGTACCCCCTTATAAAAAAAAGCGAAATTTGGGCATTTGTAAAAAAACGGCTTTCAAAAATCGATTATTATACCAAAACAAAATTATTTTTTTTGTAAATCGATCGGGATGGATTTTATAGGTCGCCATTCTGTTTACTATACGTCGTATTTTGGGTGAGGTACACCAAAATAGCACTCATAAAATGTGTAAGTTTCACTTATAACAAAACATAGTGAAATTATTTTTTGATTGGTGCAAATATATCCCAAAAGGTACATCATCATTTTTTGCCAAAATTTGAAAGCCCGGAAAAATTTTAGCTGTAAATGCCATTTGATTGGAAATTTTATGACGAATCCAACGATGCATGACACTTTAACTTCTGACAATTATTTCCCATGCTTTTTATTCAAAAACTGATTTTTGAACGGTCTTTTTGGGATTTTGGCGAAATAAGAAAATAAAACATTTCCAAATAGTCTTTTTGTTGTAACTTGGCGAAAACAAGACGCATAGCCATAACAGTGACTGTTTTGTACAGCTGGCGACCTATAAAATCCATCCCAATCGATTTCCAGAAAAAACAATTTTTTTTCAATATAAAAAACGATTTTTTAAAGCCGTTTTTTTAAAAAAGGTCATTTTTCGCATTTTTGGTAAAAAGCCTGGGAAATAATTGTTAGAAGTAAGAGTGTCATGCATCGTTGGATTCGTCATAAAATTTCCAATCAAATGGCATTCACAGTTAAAATGTTCCCATTATGTGCATTGTCCGAGATTTTCTTAAAATTTGTCCAATTTCTAGGTATTTTCAATAATCTCTTAGAGTATGCCACAGAAATGGAGTTTTAAAATCACTTAAAAGGACACCTTTTGCACACCTATGACGGAATCTTCCAAAATAAATGTTAATTAATTGTTGCATACCTTTATAGCTTCTTTCTTCTCACAAAATTCAGTAAAAACTTTAAAGCCATATTGGGCTGCATGTTTAGGCCAATTTCTTTTTATAGGAATAGGTGTATAGGTATTTACTTTATAAGGTCGGGGTCGGTTGGTGCCTATACGGTATACGCTCATAACATAAACAGACGTACACGGAGTGTAGGTCTGGTAGGACCCTCCGACTACTCCTCCACGTACTTAATTTCGGTGCGAATCGGTCGAGAGAGTCAGCAATCGAATCGGTATCGGAATCGGAATCGGAATCTGATTCGGAACCGGATTCGGATTCGTACGGATGGGACAGAATACTACCACCACCACTACGCTCCCTAGAGAGCTGAACTGAACTGGGCTGAGATGGCAAAACGTTGAGATGCTGCGAGGACAGGGCCGAGATGGCCGACGTGTTGGGATGACCGGGATTCGTTATTCGGGACTCGGAATTCGGAGCTCGGAGCTCGGAATTCCGAATTCGGAATTCGGAATCCGTAGTTCTCCGGTTGTGCGGCTGCGTCGACCCCGCAATGGCAATCGTTTTTCGCCTTTCGCCTGGCCTGCCCAAATCCTGCAGACGTGTTCGAGAGCTTTAGAACGTTGTTTGCAATTGCGGAAAGCGGTAGCGAGGCAAGAGACACGGTGAAAGTTTCAAACAGAAAAGAGTGCAAGATGCAGGAATAGCCGAGTTCGAGTCAGTGGAGCAATAGTTAATAGGAGAATAATCGGAATAATCGGAGTCGGCGCCCCAAAGATCCATCAAATAGTCGAGAAATAACACAATTATTACTGGCAGGGCAGAACAGAACTGAGCAGAACAGAGCAGAACAGAACAGAACAGAACAGAACAGAACAGAACAGAAGTTGTAGAAGTAAAAGTAAAAGCCTCGTTTTCCAAAAACAGCATCCACAACCAACCACACACTGTGAACGAACATTAAATGAAAAACGCCGAACGGGATGGCCAAAATGTGAAAATCCAATTCCAACTACAAATCCAACAAACAAATTACCCAGAATCAAATGATTGATATACACATACGTGTATGTAGCAGCAGCGCAAACCAAAAACAAAATCGGTTACAAAAACCAAACTCATTTTAATTAAATATGGAAAAAATAAATATAGAATAAAGATATATACATATATGCTGAAAGCAAGAGCGAAAGCGAGAGGAGAAAAGATCATAAAATACATATTTTATGAAATTTTTTTGCATATTTTTTTACTGTTTGGCCAAAAACTAAACTGAGTGTGTTCATAAAGCAGTACAATGTAAAATTAAACGGAAGGATACATTTAAACGCAAGGATAACAAATACATAACTAGTTTAAACGACTGTGACTGTGACTGTTTCAATGGATTCGAGTGAATTTTCTGTAATTCCGTAGGTAAGTCGAGCCCAGATAAGGCACATAATGATTTTTTTTTTTTATATTTTTTTTTTTTTTTTTTTTTTTTTGCAATTACGTACATGTGTACTACACTTGTATGTACAAATATTTCTTACATATAGACGCGTATACACGAGAAAAGTGTGGGCAGGCGAAAATGTTGCCCAGGTGATATGCAAAAGGGCAGATGAAAATGGAAAGAATAGTGGTGTATAAGGGCACTATTGCGAAGGGATATGTGTGTGATTTGGCCAAAAGTTATACCACAGCCCAGCATACTATTATTGCGAATATAGTGGCCCCAGCTCGACGACTCTTGAACGGAAACGAGGCGCGGCTGACTGCGCATGACCAATGAATAATAGCGATACAGAAATGCTTTTATATCCTATCCCACACTTTGTATTCCAATGCATATTCAGCATGCCTCTCTCTTTACATATCTCTGTCCCTCTCCCTCTCCCTCTCCCTCTCCCTCTCCCTCTCCCGCCCCCTATCTCTCTCGCATCCCTCTCTAATGCATTGGCACGCTGCGAAGAAGGAGTTCCAAAAACGATTTTTCGGATTACAATTTACTAATTCTCGGTGGAAGTTAAGTGTGTCACGATTTCTTAAAAAAACGTGTGTTTCTCTTGTGTCCTGTGGTGGGGCATATTTATCCACAATTACTCTGGATATCTGGGCATCCTGGGCATCCTGGGCATCCTGGGCATCCTGGGCATCCTGGGCATCCTGGGCATGCGTTGCCATTGACCCACCTACCCCAAGCTCTGCACGGTGAAAAATATCAACAATTTTCAGCCATCAGCATCAAAAACTTGTCAAAGAAATGCCGCCACCCCAAAATCCCCGTGTGTAACAATTTGTTGCTTTTACATAAAACTCGTTTGAAATTGAATTAAGAAAGAACGTGCATTTGTGAAAGCCTACTTTTATATGTGCTCAAGAGTGAAGTGTTTTAACTGACTAACTTTAAAAAAACGACTTGGTCATGTCTTTTTCAAAGCACATAAGGCAAAAACTAATTATTTGGACATTCGCCTTAAAATCAACAGTGTTTGAGATTTTACTTTAAGTGGCAACGCCCAACACTTGGCGATCTGGAACAGCTGACAGTTCCTGCTGTCAGATCGCGCTCTCTGTCACTCTCTCGTTAATGCAGATGCGGATATAAGGGGTTCTCCCGTATTGACTATACATATACAAATTATTTTATTAAAACAAAACAAAAAAAAAACAATTTACAAAAAATAAACCACACGACACTTTCCTATGGCAGAAATATGTCATAGTAATTCGATTTAAAACAAATTAAACTTATTTTTCTAAAAAAGCAAACTAAATTGAAAGTTTCTGGTTATTGGCTTTTAAACTGACCGACGGACAGATCTGGTAGCAGTTATATACATATACGCCCTAAGGTCGCAAATGCCAAAATTTTAAAATCCCCAGCTATCGAAAAGTCAATTTTTTTAGTCTTTATATAAATATTACTTTTTTTTAACATTAAAATATAGTCATTTATATAAAATACAAACATTCCGAATGGGTTTTATTTTCTGTTATCTGCATCCAAATGAAAATGTAAGTTGAAGAAAGTTTATTGCATACTTGTATTCCTTTTGCACATATAAACTACTGAAATATAGAACCATTTAAAAAATATAATGTGATTTTTTTAATAAAAGTCAAGGAAGCACATTTAACCTGGCCACTCAAGGAAGTCCAGTTTTGGTAAATGTTTATCTTAAGGATGAGTGTTACTTTTTTTTATTTTAAATAGCCTATAAATAACTATACGGAATCGGTATTTTCAAACACTACATTACATTCATTCCATCATTATTTAATATAGTTAATTATTTCCATTTTAAATCGTGAGCTTTTTGGCAAACTAAAAATTAATTTTGACCTCGATTTTTCAAAAGATGTTTTGTTTGTTTTACTAACTTCTGATCATAACTACAAAGGCAACACAAAATTTGTCTATGTTATTTCCAAAGTAAAGTAAGCCAATCAGAAAACGATATTAAATGTCTTTGCTTTACTAGGCTTAGTATTACACCGGTATTATCTTAAATTAAAAATCATCGGTATCGAATTATGACTTAGGCGTTCTTAATATATTTCTAATTATTCTTAAACCTGCTTTTTTTATTAGCTTATTGTCAATATAAAGCGTCTGTTAAAACTTATTATAATATACCTAAGTAATTGAAAATAATTTGCGCTTTCAGCTTTAATTTTAACTCGAGCCGTACAAACTTGAATGCTGCACTTGCAGCAGCTGCATCGTTTACAGATAGCTTACAGTATTTATTTGATTTCGTTTTAAATTTATATAATGATAAGGACTAGCAAATCTAGAATTTGGAATACAATTCCCAAGAAAAAACCATTTGATTTTAAGTCATACAATCGGTCCTAATGTAGCCGTTTGCTCTTGATTTTTTTCTGTGTACGTTTACGTCTTTCAACATTTGTTATTTGCTTAATGGGTACAACTTTTATGTTTTATGGAATCATCATTCTTAGCAATAAAAACTTTTCAACAATGAGTTGCACAACTTAAAAACGCTTACGTGCAAAAACATAGGATAGAGTTTTGAATTCTCAATTTGGTTTGAAAAAGGAAAAACCAAAATTTGTGTCGATTGACATATTTAAATACATATATGTTTTGCGATAGTGGACAAGTTGTTGGTATTTTTGTTATAAAATTGTGAAGACATAAGAAATTTTATTGGCCAACAGATTCATACACATGTGCATCCATCTCTGGCGAGCTGTCTAGTCGGAGGCTGCGCAGTCGCGAGAGAGCTGGCTCTCGCGTTCTTCTATTTCATCCCTTTATTTATTTATTTTCTGCCAGCCGCCGCTGTCTGGTGTCTGCCCAAGGTTTCTAACGCGGACGCCCTCGACACCAAGAAAATATCTGAAAGTAATTCAGAGTTTGAAAACAAAAGACTTAAAATCACGATTTTTCCAACTTAAAAAAAATCCGTAAAATTTAAATTCACCAACTCAGAGCTTGTTTTCTTTGTCAATGTCCCATGTTAAAAATAAAGCGATAACATTAATTTTTTGCACTTAGAGGGAGTATTTTTTAAGGTACAAATTGTTGTGGTGTATCTTAAATTTTGATAGCTTCGTCAAATTTTGTCGAGCCTGGCATCTTTAAATAAAAAGGTTTCATAAACAACGTTTTGAGTGCCATTTTCTGAATCATGGACACACATACACACTTTTGTCGATTTAGTTTTGTAAGCCAGTGCTATCTGGGTCTTGTTTATTTAATTGAAAGGTGGCTGTAAAATAAGGGATATGTATGAGCATTTCAGCCAACAGTTTCACCAAGTAAAACTAAATTGAAAGTTTAAGTAAACAATTTATATAAGATTTTGTCCCATCATTGTTTTCTAAAATCACGAAAACTCAACGAATCTAAGCGATTTACATATAATTTGCATGAGATAATTGATTTATATCAGCAAAATGTATTAAGGTTTATGAGTATTTTTGTTTTTATTATTCTTTTAGAATTATTATGTGATTACATTTGGATTTACAAAACATCTATTACAAACAAAACTACCAAATTAAAAACAACGAAACTATTTAACACTATTAGCTACGATTGGAAAAATATAAGATATATATAGACGTTAACATTGTACTTCAGCGACCAGAGTCTTTAGCCAATAAAAAACAAAACACAAATGCACATAAATATTGTTAACAAATACTCGAGAGAAAACAACGTATAGTACTTTCTTTTCCACTCTATTTACTCTACTTTATAGATTAAAAATGGGAACGATGTTTTCCTAAGAGTATTCTTTATTCTAAACCTGAATCTGAGATAAGAGTTTCTTACTCTTTTCCAGCACCCACAATATTGGAGTAAAAATAAAAAGATTCTTATGAGTTTATGGATTGTTATATTGAATATCTAATATACTTTTTTGAACTTACATGTTGGGGGAACTTGTTGATTAAGCCGCATTATATTATTATCAAATATTTTTGTTTATTGAAACAAATAATTCGGAAAATACTAGTGATTCACGATAGTTTCTTTGTACGAGCTTATAAAATCAAATCAAAAAGTGTGTTTACACTTATTTGTGTTTTTAATATTCTTAAAATATATTTTTAATATATATTGTCTAACTTTTTACTTAAATTTTTGAACAAACAGTTTTACACTTATTTGTTGATTGTGGATACAATATTTCTAAATATATTGCGTAAATATATTCTTCTCCTAATCAAACTTAGTCTTCCTTTTCTACTCAAAATGTCTGTTTTAACACGAGTTCGAGATTGTTTTTGATATTTTCTAAAAAGTAAACATAGGCCAATGTTTGGGGCTAGCACTGTCAGCTATCATCCCAGGTAAATTCATTGTAATTGCGCATGTAAAAGCGAAT
Source organism: Drosophila gunungcola (assembly GCF_025200985.1). Lineage (NCBI taxonomy): Eukaryota > Metazoa > Arthropoda > Insecta > Diptera > Drosophilidae > Drosophila > Drosophila gunungcola. The sequence goes on from NW_026453283.1 coordinate 210,604, forward strand.
TATGAATGTAAACAAGCATACGGTCCCTTCGACCGCAAAAAACTGGGTTCTGTTCTGCTCATCAGTCTCTGCAAATCCATCCGCGTATACGATTGCGAAAATTCTATGGTCAAAAAATTCGGTTTCAGATCAAATAAAAATTGACAAGTGTTTTGAAGTCCGATAGATTTGTTTGAATCCAAACTCAAGATAGGTAATAAGTGCAAACTGATTGAATGATTGATTTGATGCAAGCTTGCAAAACCATTTTTGAAACTATACGCTGCGATTCGCTTTCTTACCGCCTAATGAATATTAATTATTTAATAGGATTTTTCTGCTAATTGAATCTTCTTTCTACAATTTCTCTGTCACCGCTAAATGTCTGTCCTTGCCTAATTAGCGCAAATTAAAATTGTCGGCTGTGGCCTCGGTGGCGCTCTTCACTGTCCGGTCCCCAACATTCACATTCACATTCACCTTAGTGCCCAAGTTGCTTTTCATTAGTTTCGGTTGAGCAATTCGCTAATGCACAGCTCTAAACAGATTTAACGCAAGCTTACCGCAAAAACTTCGAGAATCTCGCTTAAAACCAACTAAACTAAACTCCATTTCAAAGCCAAAAGCTAACAAAAAAGACCCCAGATTTGCTGCCACTGTGAGAAACCCGGGACTCAGATTGGAAAATGTTTCTTTGGCATATATAAAACCTCCTTGGTAATACAATGATATTTCTACGAAGTGGAAACAATAAAGTATTTCGAATTTATGGTACCCAGTACCAGGTGTAAGCATTCCAGGAATATGCAATATGCAAAATTCATTTGTATCTTATTCTCTGAGTAAAATTTGTTTTTATATAAATCACATCAAAAAACATTGAATCTTTGATTGAATTTCAAAATACAATTGCTTTAAAATAAGCTTTCGTGAGTGAAATGCGAACTTTTTATATAATCCGCCAACAAATTGAAACTAATAATAAATCCGCAGTCGACAAAAGCAGACTAAAATGCATTTAAACTACATTTGCAGTAAATTTTATTACCATTTTGTTGTACCTTCAGGATATTGGAAATATATTATCCATCAAGAACAGTTCAAAAAAGAACAAATCTATCTGGCGTAGAACAAAATGACATTACTGTTCAAATTACTAAATTAAGAAATGCAAATTTCAGAGTATTTCTCTTTTTTTTCGAAATTAAAAAACATTATATTATTATATATTATTGGAACAAGAGTGACCTAAAATATATTTATTTAGAATATTCACCTAATGCTAGATGTTACAAAATAACTTATAATAATAGCAATAACTTATTTTAAGGAAAGGCTGTTTTTGTTTATTATCCTGATCTCAGCTTACAAGCTATCATCTAATATAATTACATAATTTTTTGCAGCGCCAAAGGACATCGCGTGCTCAGAACTTACGGCGGATTTTGATGCATTTTAACCCTGCTGCGGTTGTTTTAAAAAAGCCGTTGTGGCACACGTTCCAAGGTGTGAATATTAGATTCGAATTTAATACAATTATCCTGCTAGCTTGTTTATTTTCCGAGCTTCCTTGAGTCGAATCGAGTGAGTTCGTGTGATGAATGCACAATCCCAGCCGAGTCTGAAAGCCATTAACACCCAAGCCTCAGGCGCACTGTAGCCCCAGTCGGTTATATCGCCACCAGTCGGTCAAGAAGGCCAAACCACTGCCACAGACAAACACACACACAGAAAACAGAAAAGCAGCTAAAAAGCAAAACAGTTGAACAACTGAACAGCAGCATAAAACCACATAAAACAACAGGGGAACTCAGCAAACCCCAAGGAAAAATTGTTTGGCTGTTGCGATGGATTAGTGATGCAAAACGGAGTACTGCAAATCAATTCAAGGCCTGCGGCTGCCACAGATAAATACAGATAAATACTGATAAACACACTACAGGATAGAAGTTAACTAACAACTAACAAACGGATATTTTTAAGCACCATAAAGTACCATATGAAGGCAGTTTTCTATAAATTATTACTGGAAGGAAGTAGGAGAGAAAACTAAGACTTTGAAGTGGGGCTGGATTCGACAACTTCACTTTTAATCACAACACTGCGGCCGCCGTCATGTGGATACAAATCGCCTATTTAATCCTCATCATTGCTCAGCTGTGCGCTTTTGTCACATCTGCAGGTGGTGAGTAGACTACTTTATAAATGACCTACTCCTTAAAGTCGTGACACTCCAACAATCGCAAATTGTTCGGGATACTGACGTTTTTTAATTCTCTTCTCACTTCCATGTATTGTGTAATATTCTATGTATATCTTTCATTCAGACGATATTTTTAGCTCAGCCCGGTTGACTTAGGCAAAAGAATATTTAACATTTTATACGCGTTCAATTTGATATTATAACCGAATTCCATTGCAACATATAGCGTTAAGAAGAGTATGAGACAAAATAATAACCACTTTTTATAGATATTTAGAGTCCTTGTAGCATCAGCACTTAAGCTAAAAAATAGTATGCTTTACTTTAGTTTTTATTAGGCTGGTTTTATTTTGGACGAGTGTGGAAGCTGTACGAATCACCATCCGAACAAGGGTATAAAATTGATTACTAAACTGTTATTAATGCGGCTTGCACCTTGGATATTGTAGGGTTTTAGAATTCCTACGCTTTACCGTAGCATACGAAATTCGGCAAAGCGTTTGGATTCTGAAACCCTATCAATCCATTATCTTTTTATTCGAAAATAAAACAAGCTAAAAGTTAAAAGGTTTTCTTTGTGAATACGAGGGCGGGTTAATAAGTCCGTGGCCAAAAATCAAGCATTTTCCCCCAGTACTCGTATAGCTAGGCAAATTAAACACTTTAAAAAGAGTTTTGATTTGTAACCAACCAATATTTGTTAACTCATATTTTAACGTATCCGAAAGCATCATCAAAATTGCTTAGTTCACTAGAAAATGTGTCTTGTGGATTACAATTAAAATAACTTAAAATTGTCTTCTTGCAGAAGCAGATTACACACTAGATGATTCATTTTGGAATGAAGAAAGTCCTGTTGGTGAGTATTAAATTCATAACAGTGTCCTATTCCTTCCACATAGACTTATATTTAACTTATAAATTCTTTAAGACATTTTAAGAGTACCCACAACTTTCCGAATTTCAATCCAGTTTTCAATACATTCAACTAAGTTTAAACAAATTTCATTTCTCAGTTGAACAACATTTAACGCTTTAATTTGTCTGTCTTTAATTTTAGGTGAGGTGGAACGTTTACTTAAAGAATACAGGCAAAATCAAGAGCTTGTCCGTCGAATCGGTGGTCATTATTACCAAATTATATACCCTGTACAGCTGCGCCATCACGAAAAGATGGGCATATCGACGCGTGAAGTCAGTCTCCCAAAGGTAAGAAATTGTCAAGAAATTATTGCAAACTATAGAATGAAACGTTGTATCCAATAATTAACTGATAATGGAACAGGGAAGAATTGCGTCAAAACCTTGAAACCTGTTTAAAAAGTTTTTTTTAATTTTGATTATAACTAAATTTTGCACATTTTACGTCTTGAATATTTTGCAGCCGGGACAAAGACCACGACCACACGACGACAGTGGATTTAACAGGGGAAGAACAAAGGTAAGTCCTATTGCCCCAGTGCTTTAAAGTAATATTTCGAAATACTTTAGGTAGCCTTTTGTCATTGCTTTAAGTTTTTTTCGTCCCATTTTTATGTTTTTCATCTGCAATAGAATTAATCTGCCAAATTTAACATAATTTTGTTGCATTCATTCCATTTTAAATTGCTATAAAAATATAACATTTCCAATTACGTATTTTTCATTAGGCACAGGTACTGAGTAATTATTAAGCCTACATTTTTGTTTCAACTTACAGAAACACTTCCATCGTACATCGCTGCTAATTAAAGCATTTAATCACAAATTCCGTTTGGACTTGGAGCTTAATTCGTAAGTTATTGTTAATTGATTGCGCGGACGATACAGTGATATTCTTGTACTTGTATTTTTCAGGCAACTTCTTTCTCCAAACATACAACAGAAACATTACCACGTGGGTGGATATCTTGTGGACGGAAACCGACATGTGAGTTAAGGTTTCAACATTTCAAGAGCTATACTAAGTAAACATGTCTCTCTAGAGAGTATTATGTTAAACTTTTTATGTATAAGAGTAATGCAAAAAATACGGAAAAATAAGCAAAAAGCATATATTTAAACGTTCTGTTGGTCTTTCTGAATATAAATTGAATTTGCTAAATGGAAATGACAATCATATTGTTTGGTTTAATACATTTCAAACTATAATAGTTTGGTATTCGAATCAGTCAAAATTCAGCTAACAGTGACCACAAGTTAAAATAAAAAGGCGTTGTTTTAGCGAAAATAAAAATGTCAAGAACATTTTTTTTGAAGTAATTTTTATTTTTGAGATTGTTTTATTTGTTCAAAAATAATTATTCTTTTTGAAGCACATTAAAAATATGAACATCAACAGATACTCATAATTTTTGAAATAAAACGTTGATTATTAACCATTTGGTCCTTCAACATTTCGACAGGATATCGAGCACTGTTACTACCATGGGACCGTGAAGGATTATCCTGGTGCCAGCGCTGCCTTTCACACCTGCAACGGAGTGAGTGGCGTCATCCACATTGGGAACGAGACATTTGTCATCCACCCCTTTTACGGCGGGGACCTATCGGTAAGAGCATGTAGTTGGCACGACACTCCAGTGAGTTACCGAATAGTTACTCGATTTGCGCACAGAAACATCCGCACGTCATCTTCGAGGCGCGCACAAAGGCCAACAAGGGATGCGCCAACTCGGGAAACTTGGACTCGTGGCGACTGTCGCGTCGCACCAAGCACTTGTCCGCCGGAGTGGCCGGAGTCGTTGAGGAGATCCTGCAGGGTGGTGTTGGACGCAATAAGCGGGACGTCAGGGAGGCCACCAAGTACATTGAGACGGCCATCATTGTGGACAAGGCCATGTTCGACAAGCGAAACGGCAGCACTCGAGCGGAGGTCATCCACGATGCCATACAGGTGGCCAACATAGCCGATCTGGTTAGTATTATTGCTAGCTGTCAAAGGCCTCCTTCAAAACTACATGACTTTACGCTTGTCTTTCAGTATTTTCGCACCCTCAATACCCGTGTGTCGGTTGTGTACATAGAGACCTGGGGAAAGAACCAGGCAGTTATCGATGGCAGCAAGGATATAAGCAAGGCCATATCCAACTTCAACGACTACACCTCGAGGAATCTGTTCCAAATTGAGCGAGACACAACGCAATTGCTCACGTAAGACTGAAGTCACATCCCTTTTTATATACTTGTAATAAACTGGGCAGATACACAGTTTTTTTGCCTAAATCGAAAAACTTGTGCAGTAAATTTACTTAAACAAAATGTTTTTTTTATTTGCATTGCATTGACAGTTTACTTAACCATAAGACTTGTCTCTTAAACAGTCACTGTGCATTTCTAATTCCCAACTGTTTCGTCCCAGACAATTTGAATTGGGTGAAAATTGATAAATATTATGTAATTTAGTACGTAACACTTACTGTCAATTACAGTAACGTTATGATCAATTCAACCAAGTACAGCATTTTAACTGTAGAACTGGTTAATTTTTCAAAGGAATCGCTTTTTGAGTGGAAAAAACCTTCTCCTGGCAATTGACAATAGCTAAAAAAAAAACTTACCCCATCGATGAGTTTTGCAACATTTTTCTTATTTTTAAATATACTATATTTTGCATTTACAGCGGTGAAACATTTGCGGGCGGGGAGGCCGGCATGGCCGTTCCCGAAACTGTTTGCACGCCCCGTGCTGTGGGCATCAGCGTGGATGTCAACGTGTACGAGCCACACCTACTGGCGGGAACAATGGCACACATGATTGGCCATAACATCGGCATGGGACACGACGACGGACGTAAGAATTATCCATTCATATGCCATATGCTATTGTTCACCAGCACAAAATCCCAATTTTTGCCGTAGGCGAGGAGTGCTTCTGCCGCGACTGGCATGGCTGCATCATGGCCCAGTCGATTGTGGGCCAGGAGAATGTGCAGCCCTACAAGTTTTCGGAGTGCAGCAAAAAAGATTACATTGACGCATTGCGGACTGGCCACGGATTGTGTCTGCTCAACAAACCGAATGAGGTGGGCACTTTCGTTACTTTCGTTACCCATTGAGTTTGAGCATAGACTCTCCTTTTTGAATTCCAATTATTATGTGACAAATGTGGTTTTCCCCGAAATAGATTGAGCTGCGCCGAAACTGCGGGAACAAGGTGGTTGAGGAGGATGAGGAGTGTGACTGTGGTACCTTCGAGGAGTGTGCTCTGGACCCCTGCTGCGATGGCATCACCTGCAAACTAAAATCAGAGGCGCAGTGTGCCAGTGGGGCATGTTGTGACCAATGCCGCGTAAGTTCTTCATTTGCCTCCACTCACATATATGCACATTCGTAATCGTGTTATATCACCCATTTGCAGCTGCGACCAAAGGACACGATTTGTCGTGACTCCAACAATGAGTGCGATCTTCCTGAATACTGTGACGGTGAAATTGGCCAATGTCCTTCCGATGTATATAAGAAAAACGGATCACCATGCGGACACACCAAGACTGGCATTTCCGGTCAGTAAGCTAACATTAGTGCGTACAGCAACGATTCGAAGTTTTGGCTGTCTTTTAGGTTACTGTTTTCAAGGATATTGTCCCACGCTGAGTTTGCAATGTGAGGCGATTTGGGGTTACGGCGGATCCGCTGCGGATCGTCAGTGCTATGAGCAATTCAATTCTAAGGGCTCTATCAACGGCCATTGTGGACGAGATGCCAATGAGCATTATATAAAGTGCGAACCCGAGTAAGTGCAAATATATATAGGAGCCCTTAGGTCGGGACGAAAATCTCATGGGATTGGGATTGAAATAAATATTTTTTTTCTTATTTTTTTTTTATTTATTTATTTTTTTTTTTCTTCCATTAATTGTTTTTTTTTTTTTTATTCTTTTCTTTCACTTTTTCAATTCTTCTTTTTTATTTTTTTTTTTTACAATTTTTTTCTTTTCTATGGTCTAAATTGAAACATCCTATATGTTTATATCCACAGGAACGTTCAGTGCGGTACCCTGCAGTGCAAGGATGGCGAACGGCAACCAGTTAACGATGGGATCGACCAGCTCTACTCACGAACGATCATCTCGATCAAGGGACAGGAATTCGAATGCAAGTGCGTAGCAAACAACCATAACCATCAGGCGATGCCGGACGAGTAAAGGTGATGTTCGGACCGAAATAGTCTCACAACCGTTTGAGTATTCACAGGGCGACCAGCGGGCAGGTGGGTTCCAACAGCTACCCAGAGCACGGCCTTGTCAAGGACGGAACTCCGTGCGGCGATAATTTGGTTTGCCTGAACCAAACGTGTGTCAGTTTGTTCCCCCACGTCGATCAGACCAAGTGCCCGGCAAACACACAGGGCCAAGAGTGCTCAGAACATGGTGTAAGTTCATAAATTGTGCCATCCTTCTACCGTAAACATGTAGAACTCTTGGGCATGCACATCCATACATCCGTATAACCGTATATCCGTATATCCGAATATCCGTATATCCGTATATCCGTACATTCGTACAATCGAACACGAACGAAAGCCATTACCACGACCACACTCTGCATATTGCTATTGCAGGTCTGCACTAACTCAAACCGCTGTTTCTGCGACATGGGATGGGGCGGCAATGACTGCAGCTCTGTTGTTCTGCTCACCACGGCACTGCCAACCGAAGCACTGCCCACCCCGGAAAACACCATCAAGATGGAAAAGAAAGAAACCCCATATGGTAAGAAATAGTGTCTATGGCGTCGGGTTCCACGATGCTTGTATCTTACCTTGCGCCAGCTGGAAGAGACTAAAAGAACAAATGAACTAAGCTAAATCAATTGAATGATATCCATATCCGTATCGAATGGAATTTAACTGAACTGAACTGAACTGAACTGAATTGAACTGGTCTGATGAAATTCAAACTATTATATCCTAAGTACTTTCGTAAATGCTAGAGCGCTGCTTGAATTAAAAATAAAACAAATTGAATATTCTTTTTTAATTGGATATACAGTTGGTCTTAAACTATTTATAGAATCCGCACTGAGTCTAATGATTAACTTAACATTATAAAAACCCGATTCCCATTATAAAAAACACAAAGCACTAAATAAATTCAAGCAGGGCTCCATTGAATACCAATAAGTGTTGTTAAACGAGGTCAGTTTTGCCTGGTTTAATGACGTCGGCAGCTCACAATTGAATAATTGGGTACAATCTTATGCAATTTAGCTTTGCTACTTGTATGACAATGGTAGTCAGGTAATTTTTCATTTTGACAGCTTACACAATTTATCAGTGGCCCTTTACAACATGTAATACTCTTGTACATTGCAATCCCAATTTATAAATTGATCATTTAAATGAGTTCTTCCTTTATTTTTGTACAAATAAATTATATTAAAAGGGAATAACATTTGCGCAAGCTATGTTTTTCTTTCTCTTTTTTCTTAAACATATGTTTTTTTCTCTTTTTTTCTTAAACATATGTTTTTTTTCCTGGCGTTTGAAGCATTGTAAATTCATTGCAATGGAAGCTATCTTTGGAAAACTTAGTTTTTTTACCCTCGCAGCACAAAGAATAAAACATTTTTTTAGACAGTTTCCTTGTCAGCTTTTTGGTACCCATAAATATGTATCCAAAATAAATAACTAAAAATATCTTTCTAAAATTGAAAGAAAAGAATCAAACCGGTAAGAGATTAACCCAATATCTCTATTTTTTGGAAGATCGCTACCAAGAAAGCTTCAGAATATAATTGTCTGATTTAATCTGCGTCTACAAAAAACAAATTAGAACTTTCAAATGTTGTACGCGAACAGAAGGAAAATCAAATATATTTTCTATTATTTATTTTTCGAGCATGTTATAATGTAATTTAAAGCCGCATTACGACAAACTGGCGCATATATATTTATATACTTTGATTAAAAATAAATCGCAACCACCATTTGCAGGCACCTCTGACCAAAATAGGATCAGCACATTAACCATGGTCATCATTTTAACAGTTATCGTCAAATGTGTCTTCATTAGTTTTGCAACACTGGCCGTTTGCTACAGGTAGAGTACCCAGCAAGTCAAGCTCCTCCTCTTATGAATTTAGCAACACTACCATCACTACACATAAGTATACAAGTACATTTTAATATGGTCAATGTCTATTTTTTTGTCAATCAATTAAACAGGATACATTTCAATTCAGTCTAAAGCGTACTTTCTGTTTCACTTAAATATCTCTGAAAGTGATAGCTCTATAAACTCCATTTTCCAGAGTAGATAATCGGTTTCAATCAAAACAAAGTTAATTACGTTTTAAAATTAGATTTTAGACAAAAGTAGAAATTTGTTGGAAAAATTGAGTTAAGGTAACAGAACGGATGAGTGATAGTCACTTGAATTGAGTTATAAATAATGAACTATAAAATTAAATATTAAATTAGAGGCAACAGTACGGATGAGTGATATTCAATTGAACTGTGTGATACTCATACGTACTGTTGCCTCTAATCAACAGGCCTCTTTGCCCATAAGCCAAATGAAGTTATTTTGATTGGCCTATTCAGGAAAATATACTTTTTATAGCTGCTATTTTCATTTAAAGAGATCTTGAAACTTTTGTATAATTAAAGAAGTGACGCTTAGGAATAAAGGCCTGTTCCTCTTATAATGCACACTTTTTTCAAGTGTCCTCATACTGACTGTCAATTAAAGCTTCGATAAGGTGGCCATTTAATGCTTCCATTTGCTATATAACATATGCTCTACGCAATACCGCCTAGATTGAAAGGGATAATTATTTCAAGTGTTCTATTTTTACATGGAGAAAAATTTGGAACAGGCCATAGTACATAGTTTCAATAAGGATACTCCCTCTTCAAAAGAATCGCTCTTTTTTCAATCTTAATACTTGTATATATCTTTGCCACATCCTATCTTCATTATGAAGTGCAAACACATATATTTAAAAATATATAATTGTGTCTGAACTCATACCTACATTTACATTCTCGCATTAAGCATTTTACTGTTTGACTGCTCTTTGGACTTCATCGCTGTGTGTAAAATATTCGTAGTGCTTTTATAAGTTTCAAAATTGTATTTGTGCTTGTAATTTGTCGTCGTAATCCACAAAATGTACTGTCGATATTTTTGTGTATAATTTGGATTTTTAATAGAATTCTATTATTATTTTCTATATAATTTCTAACAATATGCATATAAAACGGATTCAGAAACAACAAAAAAAAAACAGCAAAAAAATCGAAATAAATTGAAAAAAAATGTATTATTTACGAATTTACTTAAAAATATAGATAAAAATAAAAAAAAATAATTAGGTCATATTTTTTAAGTTGTTATTATTACTCACTCCGCCCGTAGGCAAACTCATCAGAACACATTAAACAGCCATCATTTATCGACATACAAACAGAATGCGCCGACTTTTTATGAGAGTGTGAGATCTATATAGTAATCTTCAATATTTGAACACCAAAAAAAAAAACAAAAATTTAAAAAAACAAAAATGAATTTCCTGGGATTTTTCTGCTTTTAGAATGAATGTATGTTTGGCTAATGAATGTGTTTAATAAAAATAAAATAACTGTCCTTTTTTTGGGGTTAATAAATATTCGAAAATATCGCTTATATGCCGAAGGGTACATTTTTGTATTCAATAAAATCGACCCTTTATTCATATTATTTTTCGATTGAAATAGGTTCATCGAAATCTTAACCCATGGGTTCGATTAACTGCATTTTTCGGAGCTGTGTGATGTAGGCAAAACTATCTGACACCAAAACCTTTAAACCTCAAATTCAATAGAATTTATACTTCTATACAAATAAAAAAAACTGCTAATTTATTAAAAACATACTTTTTTTACACGAGCCAGTTAAATTTTTAAAAATATATTACACTTAATGAAAGTCCTTAAACTTAGATCATTATTCTAATAACAAAAAAATGCAATGTTCTTGTAGATAGAAATATTTGAAATATGTAAATATTTGAGTTGTAGTGTAGCTATTATGTTGGGTATAGATTTAAAAAATTCTTAAAGCTCCGAGGGTACAACAACTAAAGTCTGCCGAAGTTAGCATCTTTTATTGATAATGTGATAATGAATGTGATAATAATAGGCGTTGCTTTTTCCAATGCTAATAAAATATTCAATGCATTACTAAAAATTGTAGTAACCAAATAGGTAGCTTATAAGCTTTTTAAAGTTTCTTAAAAGTTAGGCCGGCTGAAAAAAATACATTTTTGTTTTGGAGAAAACCCTTCTATATATTTTTATATACTATTTTTCCATATGTAAGAATTATATTCTGGAATAGTTTTTGATATTTTCTATTTCAAGTCAGTCAAAATAATTGGTGCTCGTAAATGTCCAATTTATGTTTAAAATTATAGATACATTAAGTACAGTTTACACTTTCATCTACGCTAGCCAATTTAAGATCTTATAGCTAACACTTGGATTCGGCTCTTTTAAAATGTGGGTTTGGGTTAATATCGAAAGCTCCCCATTAGTGGTAATTGCACAAATAAGATTACCATTGTCATAGAAAAGCAAAAAAAAGAAAAACTTAAATTTAAGCAATTGTGAGAATCATTTTTCTGTTTTTTTGCCAATTCGAAATCGATTTGGCATTTCTCAATGAGAACACATACTACCATGTATGCATGTTGTCGTTGTTATAAGTTTATTTTTTATGTATTAATATTAGTTAAGAGAAAATAATTGAAAAATATAAATCAGTAAAAATCAAAAAGATCCCTTAAAACATGTGTGAGATGCCTATTATATCATATTTCCCCCAATGCAACAAAACTTTGTATTTCCTTGTTTTTTCGGCTGACTCACAACCCAACTGCAATAATGAAATGAATAACTACGAAATATCGTCTTCGAAAAATTCGTTAACCACCTGGCGTATCGCTACGTAACCGTAACCCAAACAAAAATATCATGCAATATAATGAAATGAAATGCAAATGAAACCCAAATGTATTACTCCACTATACGAACACTCGAACAAACTGCACTCCACTCCACTCCACTCTACAAATATAAAATACATATGGGCACATGAAAATGAAAACGAAAATGAAAATGAAAAACTTGGCTAAAAATGTCTCGTATAGAGAACTACCACGGCTCAAATACAGTGTTCCTAGTCGGTGTTCTAATGTCAGTTGTAGGGTTCGTTTTTATAACATTCACCTTGATGGCATTGTGCTACAGGTCAGTTGTAGTACATAGAAACTTCTCCCTGTGTCTAAGGTTAGTTGAAAAGAAGTAATGAAAAAGCCAGCTTTAAATACAAATACAAATTACAACCACAAAAAGAACAAGCAAAAAAGTAACATAAAAGTATTTTTAAAACTTAAAAAACACTTGCAAATGCAAATATGAAAAAACTTTAGTAAATTTGTTTATTTTGTTTCGCATTTTGATAAATTTGTCTGTGTCGTTGCATTAAAACCATTGTCATTGTTCGTTTTTGTTAAGCTTCATGTAAAAAAAAAACACCCAAGCGTACTTACTTCTTCAATGTAATAATTAAAATCTTTAAGCAGTATCGTATGCAGGATTATGTAAAATATTCTATTTATTGTCTTTTAAATTATTTTTTTCGGTTTATTCTGGCCTAATTCGATATTAGTCTGCGTACGCAACTGCTTACTCACAATTGCACATCTGTATACATTTTATTATATTTATAATTCGTACACTCATAAAAATATTTTTCTAAATTTTAGAAATATCGCCTTTAACTTGTGGCATCAAAGTCTGTCGTTTGTAATTGAATTTAGATATCATTTTTTAAACAGTAATTTAACAGAAAAAAACTTTTTCAATTCAGTGGAAAACAAAAATAGTTTTTTTAGGCGATTGCAATAATAACTTTTTAAGATTTTAAAGATCGTATTTAAAAATAAGAAAACTTTTTATTAATTTAACTGACATGGCACTTTTATTAGAAAGTCGCCTTTTAATGTAGGAGAATAATTTAAACCAATAAAATATTTTTTTTATTTCATTGTCATTTCTTTTTTAAATAACGGCCTAGGAAATTAAAAAAATATATATTCCATTACGCGTCCTAACGTAAATTTCATGGCTTTTACTAATAATAATTAATTTTATTTATATTGAGAAACAAGGTTTCTGTTTTAAGAAAGAAATGACTTTAGAAATATAAAACAATTTGATTGAATTTTACAGAAGTTACAGGTACTACAATCTTACACTTTTGGTACGCTTTTGATAAAGTTGCATTTTCACTGATAATATGTAGTAAAGGTCGACAAAAGTAATCTTTTTTAAATAACCCACATTTTTTTAAAAATGTACAGAAAAAATGATTTGTTGAAAGCAAATATATAAATACGTATTATCATTGAAAAAACAAGGAAGAACGTTATAATCGAGTTCCGCGACTGGAAATGCCCACTAGTCACTGTCCTGTTTCAAAGAGTTTCAAAAGCTAGCGTTATTTAATAACTCAGCCCATTAATAGTCACTTAAAAAAAAATTAAGGAACAAAGGTCAGCAAAATTTGATCAAAATATGTGTATGCAGTTCACGAGTTCTCGAAGTCCATAATCAATTTTTTGTTTGACTTGGGGAAGCTGCTCACTATGAAATGTTACCAAAAAAACCCATAGTTGGGTATAAAAAACGACTTAGGATCGCGGTATCTCTTCTAGTTATGCAAGTTCGACTTATGGAGACAAAATGGTATGAAATATAGTCGCTAAACGGTTTTGCCACTCACATTGGATCAAGTTATTGAAGTTCGACTGTTCTTCTTAGAAAAGCTTTATATAATATGTATATTTTTCCCTGCTCTCACTTTCTCATTACCTGCAAATCCCTTTGTGCTACATTCACTTGATCTTCGAATTTTTCTGCAAACTTTTCGGTAGCTCCATTTGCATTCCATGTTATGCAATAAACAATGAGCAAATGGAGTAGCTATGAAAGAGGTTTTTTGATAAATCCTGAAGATCAACGATTGGCTACTTCATGAAATAATTGTATATCTAAGCCCGTAAGATGCAACGTGATTGAACGGCTAATACCTTCCAATAAATTGTCTTGACAATCCAACCAAAAAATATTAACTTTTAATTTAGTTTTTTTTTTTGTCGGAAAAGAAAGATTAGATACATTAACAAATTTAGTAGTTCTACTATTTCATATTTTTAGTGAACATATTCCATTACTTATATACTTTAGTTAGTCACTGATTCTGGCCTTAAATCTTATAGTTTTTGAGTCAAAGCACACAATTTGAGAGCGGCTATACAAAGGATTGCCATTTGTGTATGTTATCGTTGTCGTGAGGACGGCGGTGAACTCGTTGACGTTTTTCATTACTACTTTTGTTCAGTTTAGTCTGTCCAGCACTATAATCTCATGCCAAACTATATCCATAAATATGTATAACCAACCAACCAACCAACCAACCAACCAACCAACCAAACAACTAACCAATCAACCAATCAACAAGAAAAATAATGCTGTACCGTTTCTACCACCACCCATTATAAAAACATATACCCGCCGTATGAAGCACAGGGCATAATGACCTCTATACATTCCATCAGCCCCCATCGAACCAAACTATGTGAAAGTGTATTCGTATAGCCCATAGCCCCGCTAACTTGCAGCCCAAAGCCAAGAGTAGAGATATGCCATGCGGGGTGCATCCGACAGATATATCTTTATCTTTTTTTTGCCTGCCTCCAGTCCAGGCGAAAGCCTGCGATCCAGGGCGATCGATCAGATCAATATTTTGATTTCATTTTGCGCTTAGGGCCCAACATAGATGAAACTGACTTTGAGCTATGGTGGTGCTTTCTGCAGAGTAAGCCTGCTGCGTTCCGAAAAAAGCCGTCTTTATGAATGCGAATGCGAATACGAATACAATGTACACACATAAAGCATTTATGTTTGTTTGTGTAATATGGTATGAACATTGGGATCAATAAAACAAGCACCGATACAGATACAGATACAAAAACGGACACGTTTACAGAAACAGATACAGATACAGATACAGAACATCTTAAAATGGAACAACACACGAACAGTAACAAGAACAGATACAGATTGTAGTACAGATACAGATACAGATACAGATACAGATACAATATGCAAACCGAATACACTTATATTACTACTATTACTACTGTCAAAAAATCTTAAAAAAAATGGCAAACACTCAAAGTACAAAATAACGTAATAGGAAAACCAATGCTACCGATCATTCCCGGTTAAACATTTCGACATAAAAACTTTTCGTGCATGCACAAACATCCGCTAAGAATGTACGTTTTACACTTTAAAACGGAGTTTGTTAACAACCTTTTGGTGGCTTTTCAATACTTTAACGAATTTATCAAATTTCAATTTAAATTCATTTTGTTTTAAAATCCAAATTATTACCGCTAACGGTGCAATCGCAATTTAAGAATTTGCAAAACATTCGTGGACATTATTACAAGTTTAAGATGCACTACGCCTAGTTGCATGTTTCTTACATTTTATTTCTCGGGGCTAGTTTCTTATTCCTTCTTGGTTACGCATGTGAATTAAAAAAAAAAAATTGTTTATTTTTAAATTTTTGAATATTTCCTTGAGTTCACATCGAAAAAAAAATTGAATTATTTAATTATAGTTTTGTATTATATTCTTTAAAAATTGTGCCAATTTTTTCAAAATTTGTGTATATAATCTTTGCATATTCTTATGTCTAATTTCTTTATTTATATAGTTGAATGGCTTTTGAAACTTTAAGAAAGAAAGAATATCAAAGAATATACACCCTTGCATTCAAAATTATATTTACTAGTCCGATTTTTTTATTGCGGAGAAAATTGTATTCATTTTATAGGTCTGTCCGTTTATACATATGTGTTTGGTACAGCAAATGCATTTAAATTTCCTTTATGTACTAAGAATGCGAATTCAATAATATAATTTTAAATATTTATGATTGCAAAGGTATATGAATACCTCGGCTTGCCGACGTGAATTAGCTTTTTTCATTCTTTGTATGGCTTCAAACATATGCATGAATAAGTGTAAATATATTTTGAAAGACCAGGCATTTAACTGTGTGTTCATTTTTACAAACAATTATACAATTCATAACAAAATCTTATATTCAACCCAAAATGTTTATTCAAAATCTATGAGCATTTGATTAATTAAGACTCTCATTGCAACATTTCGTTTCCAAACAACAATCAACAACAACATCAATATAATGATCCAACAAAACAAAATCAACAAAAACCAAATTAAACCTATTCAAATCGGTATTTACTAATTTAAAAACGATCCTGATAAAACCTCTACAATCAATACATATTTCAACGGACCCTTTTATACACACGCATGCACGTGCAATTGCATTATTTAAACAAAAAATGTATTTAATATTTAATAAAACCGAACCGGGTGCATGCGTGTGTATGGGTTGACGTTTCTACCTCATACTCTTCAAATAAACCATAAACATTGTTTATTTATTCACTAACCGAACCAAACCGAACCAAAACCAAAACCACAACCAAACCAAACCTAAAAACATATACAAACCTACGATCTATCCATCAACCACGCCTCCTGCCCCATAATTACAAAACTCTTTGACGTGAAATTGATTTTGCTGCATAATCAAATAAAATAAATACGATAACTGACTTCATATATCTGTAAAACACGCATAACTTTACGCTTTAAATTATTACACATACTATATACATTGGAGTGTATGCAAAATCTATAATATATATAACGCATATAAATGAATAAACAACTACAACAACAACAACAATGTGGGTACCGCCGATGGCCACATATATAGGCGCAAGACAACAACGCTAAAATACGATCCGCCCTACTCGAAGAAACCTATTGCAAAAAGTTACGGTGGAGCGACGACGGCGCCCAATCATCATTCCGTTGAAGAAGTCTCCTTGGATGGATCCAGCAAGTTAGTCTATGCCAATCAGACTGGCTTCAGGTGCGTATAAGCCCTAGGAATCGGACAAGAGCGTACCGTAGACGATGCATCAGCAGGTCAAAGTGAACTATTTAGTAACATTCCACATATGTGTTCAAATACAAAACGGAATATTTAAACTGTTTAGACCATTTTCAATTGTCCCCTGTAATCGAGAACTTCCTACTACAGCTGATGCATCGTTTATCGCTTGGCTACGCTGTTGGTAG